>NC_038254.2:38839288-38859524 GCF_000004515.6 Glycine max | reverse complement strand
CAGTGGATGGTGAGGTAGAAGAACCTTCTATAATTTGTCACCTATGGAAGTAAATGAGAAGATGAGGAAAGTAGAATGTTTCACTTGTGAAGAGAAGTATAATCCTGCTCATGTGCGTAAGAATAAACAATCTAGATTGATGATTATGGAAGAAGAGGAAGGAGACCCTAAGAAAAATCAGTGGGAGGATAGGGAAGAAGAGGTAAAGGGATTTCACCAATTGTCCTTGCATAGTATTGAAGGGTTTACCACCAAGAAACCTTTTAAATTGTGAGGAAAAATTAGAAACAAAAGGGTGATTGTGCTGATTGACTGCGGAACCACTCATAACTTGATATCGGTGAAGTTAGTAAAGGAGCTAGAGTTAGAGGTAACCCCTACAAACCCCTATTTTGTAGAAGTAGGAGATGAACACAAGATTAGATGTCAAGGAATGTATAAATCTTTACCTACTGAGTTGCAAGATTTACAGCTCAGACAAAATTGTTATTTGTTTGAGTTGGGGTTCTGACTTGGTGTTAGGAGTGGAATGGTTGGCTGGTTTGGGTGAGGTTGAAGTGAACTTTGAGAAATTAACCTTAGCCGTGAAGGTGTAGAAGATAAAGGTCATATTGAAGGCTGAACCAAAATTGATAAAGGCTGCCATCAACATGAAGATGATCAGGGGTACCAAGCTGGAATCTGACAAGGGATTTATGGTGGAATTAAAAACGATAGAGGGGGAGAATAGTGAAGAAGCAATTCTTGATCTAGTGGTGCAGGTGTTGAAATAATTTGAACAGGGCATTTTTAACCTTCAATCAAATAATTTTTTTTATCATATTTAAATATTTATTGAAATGAATTTCGAACATTTTCATATTTAAATATTCATAGAATGATTTTTTTTTAATTTCTCTTGTCATATTTTGTTTACGTAAATAAAATAAATTACTCTTTGAATTGAAATATTAGAAGAAAAAAAACAACTCACTCGTAAAAAAAATTAGTTAATATTTAATTTTGATAGTCTCAATAAAAAAATTACTACCTCATTCTCATATCTTTTAATGATTTAGATGGTGTTTGGTTTGAGTGTTTATTTTCTGTTTTGATTTTCTAAAAAAAAAATTCATTTTCAAATTTTCAAGATTTAGAAAGCATGTATCAAGAACAAAGTACTATAAGGTGTTATTACATTTTCACTTCTTTGAAAAAAGGCTAAACATTTATTTGTTCTTTTTAGTTTTAGGCCTATTTTTGAAAATATTTTCTAAATTTTAGGCAAATGTATTTATACTCTTGTTTTTTATTTTCTTTGAAAATGAAAACAAAAAATACTTAAACCAAGCGCTACCTTATATTTCTATTTTCCCCTAAACTTTTGATGTTTTATAATTTTAAAGTCTAATTAATGCATTTTTCTCAAATATACCCTTATTTAATACCCACTACTAGGGGTGCAAGTATAAAAAACTAAGGTATTAAATAAGATCATTTTAGTCCAAATATAATAATTTTTAGTTCCATTAAATATTTTAAAATTTACATGCAATAACTTTAAACATCAAAAAGATATGAGAAAGAGCTAATAATTTATTTTCTAAAGTGCACTTACATAAATTGCACATGACGAAAAAGAGAAGATTGTTCGAAATAAAACTATAATGAAATGAAAGGTATTTTAGAGATATTATCATTAAATAGAAGATAATTAGTTGAAGTTTACTTCCTGTTATGAATAATCTTTGTGGATGTTCATACCTTCCTTTATCTTTAGTTATGTTTATATTTCGTAACTCTTTAATCTTTTATATTTATAAATAAGCTAATCCTCTTATAATGAATACACATAATTACCATTTTCTTTAAATTTTGTTCTTCTCTACTTTCTCCCTATTATTTTCCTCCGAGTCATATTTATCTAACAAATTATTAGCATGATCATCCTTCTTTCATTGAGCATATTTTTTATTGGCATCTCAACCCACAAGAAAGTCTTGTAGAAAATTTTATCGAAAAAGATAATATTTTTTGAATTCATGTTTCAAGGTAAGATTCTCTTCTCCCTAATGATATTATTCATACTATGAGTTTAATTTGATATTGTTATATTGTTTATGTATATATAAAAATGTGTCTGAAGACACTATCAAATAAATAAATTCTAAAAAAAGTATTTTTTTAAAAGGTTTCAAAGATTTTATCAAAAAAAGAAATTTGAAGAATTTATTTTTCTTACTAGAAGTGGAAAAACACTACAAAAAGTGAAAAAAAAATTTCTTCTATTTTTCTCACCAGTAAAGCAAAAGTAAAAATAAAAGAATAATATTTCTCATCAGAGTGCATAAGTGAAAACGAAAGAATTTTGTTTGAGTTTCCTGATTATTTGTTCCTCAATGTTGCACCTTCTAAAATTTAGGTGTATTACATGACATTTGGTTAAGATATTTTGAAATATCATCATTTATTATCATTGTTGATATTTGGTGCCTCTTTGGAAATTCGTATTCACAGTGCATTTTTAACCTTCGATCAAATAAAATTACGACTTATATAGTATGGTTGGTTGATTCCTTTTAGGCTTTTGGATGTATATACTGTTATGATCATTATTATAATTTGATTTCACATATATTTGTCCTTGACCTAGAGATTTACGTTGAACTCTTTTGCCACTTAAAAGCAATAAGTAATATTGCCTTTCATATTATTTTAAGAAGCAAATTGATATTTGGATTTGAATATTGTGGTGATTCAATATATATAAAAGTAACGTTGAATGTTCATGAATGCTAGATTAGAATTGTTGAGTAGCTGAGTTACTCTGTTAAATATTATATTTGGTGGCAATATTTTTTGTTTGAAATTTCTGGAGTGGTGCTCGCAGTCCCGAGCGCATGAAATAATTATACTGGAGGTGACCTAAACGGATTACTGATTCCTTTGAAATTGGCAAACAGATTTACAATTACAACAGTTTGATAGATATGAAATAATATTATATTGTATGAATAAAAAAGGAAGATATCTGGAATGATATATTATTATTACTGTGTGGATCATTCATTATATTTTTGGGAAGGAATAACATTATAAATTTAATTTTGGAAATATGATGAGAGATTTTGGATAATTAACGCTTCATCAAATAAAATTACGCACACCACAAAGAATCATAAAAATATAACAAAGATTACAAGATTGTAACTCACTTTAAATTATGTATCACTCTACAAATTTGAGTATCTCTCTCAATGGTTACAAGAAATAATAACAGTCTCACACAAAGATATTTTTCTCTCAACAAAATGACTTTGTTTGAAAATCTCTCTTCTCACACATTTTGTCTTCATGTGTATCTTTTCTACTAATTTTTTTCTCTATTTATAGTGAAAATTATCATCAACTATAATAAATAAGTTCTCTTGGAAGTTAACAAAAATAACTTTCAATGCATCAATTCAAATAGGCTTTATCTAGTAAAATGCAATTTTCCACTTTACATTTAAACCACCTAAACTTTAGTGGCAAAAATTCAATTTCCACTATGCATTAAATGCACCTTATCTTTTGGCTTGGAACTCTACAATTCTCTTCCTCAAGCCAAAAGAGAAATATCATTCGATCAATTTGAAAGTGAACAAACTCTCCCTCCAACGGAAGTATCTCCCAACACTTCTACAATGTTAGAAAACTTCACTTTCTTTTTCACTTTGTTATCATGGTTTCTCTTTAAGGTTTGTCCATCCAAATAGCAAAGGTTACCTTTATTTTTTTGTCATCACAACACCAAGTGTTTCTCCTTGTACACCTTGCATCCCCACTTTGAACTAATATACTTGTACCCTTGTGATGTCATCTCCCTCATAGAAAACTTCACTTTCTTTTTCACTTTGCTATCATGGTTCCCCTTTAAGGTTTGTCCATCCAAATAGCAAATGTTATCTTTATTTTTTTTTCATCACAACACCAAGTGTTTCTCCTTGTACACCTTGCATCCCCACTTTGAACCAATATACTTGTACCCTTGTGATGTCATCTCCTTCATAGAAATGATATTGACAACAACAGAAGGTACAAACCTCACATTTGAGAAAGTTCGAATAACACTATCATGGAGCTTAATCCTCACGCTCCCTATGCCTTCAACCTTCATTTTTCCACCATTTCCTAACTTGAAATGGCTAAATTCTCCATCGGTTTTCAAAGTGTCAAACATCTCTTGATCTTTACAAATGTGCTTTGAGGCAGCAAAATCCATCACCCATTTTGTTTTAGCAACCTCATCATTTGTTGTCAAAAACACGTAATCTTCATGCTCAACACTTTTTACTACATTAGCTTGAGAGTTGGTACCATCTTTGTTTATATCTCTTAATTTTCTCAAGTCCTCCTTTATTTTTTTGCACCTTACTTGCAAATGACGATTCTCACTGCAATAGTAACATTGCATGTTACTCATATCTCGTTGCAGATGCGATTGTGATTTTGATCTTCCTCTTGGCATATCATGTCTCCTTGAATGATTCCCCCCTCGCTCGGACTCTACCACAACTAGTGCATGATGTTCATCATCAACATTTTCAGCTCTCATCATTCTCTCATTTTTCTAAGAGTGGCGGTCACCTCATCTATCTTCAAAGTTGATCTTCTCACAAGCAACGATTGAACCCAAACTTTGAAGGACCTTGGTAGTGAGGCCAACAACAACAACGTCTGCTCCTTATCAGAGAGTTTATCATTTACATTCAACAATTGGCTTACTAGCTAATTGAACTTGTTGATGTGATCATGGAGATTTCCTTCCGTCTCCATTTTGAGTTGATACGACTCCTTCAAACAAAGGCGATTGGTTAGCGACTTTGACACATAGATATTCTTGAGCTTCTCCAACAAGGCTTTCGGTGTTATCTCTTTCAACATGTTGTGTTTTATCTCGAGAGTAAGGGCTAATCGAATCATGCTCACTTAGTCCACTCAATTTCATTTATAGAAGTCGGCCTTTCATCTTCTAACGTTTGATCAAGACCTTGTTGCACCAAAAGGTCTTAAATAGTGTTTTGCCAAATTATAAAATTTATTTTTCCATCAAATAAGATTATCTCGAACCATTGTGTGCTCCCGGCCATAGCTTTGATACCACTGTTTATTAATCAATGCTCCATCAAACAAAATTACCCACACCCACAAAAGGATCGTGAGAACACAACAAAGATTACAAGATTTTAACCCACCTAAATTGTGTATCACTCTACAAACTTGAGTACCCCACTCAATGGTTACAAGAAATGATAACATTCTCACACAAAGACATTTTTCTCTCAACAAAATGACTTTGTTTGACAATTTCTCTTCTCACACACTTTTTCTTCATGTGTATCTTCTCCGTTAATTCTCTTTTCTAATTATAGTGAAGATTGCCACCAACTATAATAAATAAGTTCTCTTGGAAGTTGAAACAAAAACAACTTTCAATGCATCCATTCAAATAGGCTTTATCTAGTAAAATATAATTTTTCACTTTGCATTTAAACCACCAAAACCTTAGTGGTAAAAGTTCAATTCTCACTATGCATTAAATGCACCTTATCTTTTGGCTTGGAACTCTACAAGAGATATTACCATATCTGATGTAAAATCAAATTGCTGAAAGTATCTACATATATATGGAATGACATATTAGATACCTCCATCTCGGATGGGAAAGGTAGTGAAATGTAATTGTATGAATTTGAATTAAAGGTGAGTTTGATATTCATAGTGGATCCGGGATCCATACCAATTTTGGAAACCAAAGAGTCAAGTCAAGTGATTATGAAAAATATCATTAATGACTAAAATCATGAGGCTCATTTGATCAGTTATGCTCTATTCTCAAGAGTGCAACAATATCTGATTATTATGCTTATGTGCAATCTCGTGGTCATGATCATTGTTGTGGGCATGATCATAAAAGAACATTTAAGAATACTTTTTCCATCCAAAGTGGAAAAGTAATGTGAAACGCGGGTCACCTCATTGGTGATAAGAGTGTCAAGAAATAAATTCTCTCATACTATATGTTCTTGAATTTATGATTAGTAGAATTTTTTGTGTTACTTATGTTTTGATGTTATTGGATCTTATGTGAGTTTATCTAAGGAAATAAATATTTTAATTATAAGATTTATATATTTCAAATATATTTTTCTAAACAATTTTGTCACATTTATTATTTATACTCCATGTTTTTTTAGAAGAATAACAATTCTTTTTTCTTGTTTAGTAATGCGAGAAGTAAAGGTAGTATTGTTTTTGGTACTACATGTATAACTGAAGGCTTCATGAGAGCTACTATATTGTACCTGGAGGGAAAAAGTCGCACATTAAAAATAAAAATGCGTATTGAAAAAATCACGAGCTTTTTCTTATGGTTTGCACTACACACATATTAGTATAATGGAAAAACATATTTTCGTAAACCAGAAGTTTATGAATCAAAATAAATTTATTGTTTGACATGATTGGTTAGGTCATCTCGAGTATATTATGATGCAAAAAATATTTTAAAAAATTCATGTGGACACCAATTGAAGAGCCAAAAGATTTTTCAGTCCAATGATTTCTCATATACTATTGTACTATTTTGTTCCCAAGGAAAGTTGATAATTAGGCTATCACTAGAAAAAAAATTGGGAATGAGTTCATTTTATTTTTATAAGGAATACATGGTGATATTTGTGGACCAATACACTTACCATGAGGATCATTTAGATATTTCATGATTTTAAATTATGCGTCAACCAAATGGTCACATGTTTATTGTTGTCAAATCACAACCAGAAGTTTACGAGATTGTTAGCTCAATTAATTTGACTAAGAGAACATTAACCAAATTACACTGCGAGTTTACTTCTTATATTTATAATAAGTATTGATTCACATCACTCTAACAAATTATAATTAGCTCTCCCCTTTGAAATTGATTTTTGGTGAGCTATCTAATATTTCCCATTTGAGAATTTGTAGATATATTGTATACACACAAAGATGAGTTCTAAAAGAATGTTGGGAATGAATATCCATTTATAAAGATTTATACATGACTCATTTTATCAATTGTCATTTTGAATCAGTTGTTCCAACATCAGGGGGGAGAGAATAAGTGGTTGGAAAAAGAGATATTAGTTGAAAAAAAATTATAATCTTGATCCTCAAATGAAACAATGTGAACCAGAAGTTCAAAAGATAATTCATTTACAAAGTTTAGCAAAAAAAGAAGGGCTAAAACATATGTACCAACTGCTAAAGATCGAATAAAGTTTGATGTCCCTATTGGACGAGTCTCTAACATGCCTGAAGCATAGTAGACTTATTGGTTCCAAAGATAAAATTCCTCAATTAAAAGGAGCTAAAAAGTTAGATGGTCAATTTGTGGGTATGAGAATGCTGAAGATTCCTCTAACACAATTATAAGTTTTAGTTCTTAAAGAACTCAGGTACCTAAAATTAATGAAAACAAAGAGATCTCAAATTATGTCATGAATAGAATATGATGGAACCGAAATAAAATCAATGTTGACAAATTTACATATAATGTAACACTAAATGTAATAAAGATAATGAGGATCGAGAGTAAATATGTAAAGGATTTTAGACAAAGAAATGATTGATCAGAATACAAAGATGCAATTGAGGCAAAATTAGTCTGCTGTTAAAAGCGAATGATTTTTGGACTTGTAGTCTATATACTTGGAGATGTAAAACAAAGTTAGGTTTTTGGACATATAGTCCATACACATAAAAATGAAAATCTGGTTAGATTTTTAGACATGTAGTCCATACACATGAAAATGAAAATTTGATTAGAGTTTTTGACATGTAGTCCATATACTTGAAGACATAAAACTAGTTAAGTTTTAGGACCTGCAATCCATATACTTGAAGATGTAAAACCAATTAGATATAAATGGGTTTTTAAGCAAAAGCAAAAATGAAAATGGTGAAATTATGAGATACAAAGTATGACTACTTGCTCAAGGATTTCACAAAGACCCAATATTGATTTTAAAGAGAGATATTCACCTATAGGGGATGCAAGCTGTAATGACCCACCTTGTCGCCACGATATCGCTACTCTAAAATGCGAAATTTTTATTTTAAATGAAAACTCCATTAATTTGATTATGAACATGAGAGTAAATTTTTTGCGATATACATTTACCAAACAACGCATAAAATACTTTAATAGGTATATATATATATATATATATATATATATATATATATATATATCTGTGTGTGTGTGTGTGTGTGTGTGTGTGTGTGTGTGTGTGTGTAATAACCATCATACATCATCCACATGACATAAAGTAATTTAATTTTTACATGTATCTAAGCTTGTGATTTACACATCCAATTCAAAATAAAATCAAGGAACCAACTATGAAGGAGTTAACAACAAAACACAACTCTCCGAAAATAATCCCAACATCATCACGTCGGCTTGGCGACTCTCACAAAAGAATCTCCCTCCACATCATCTACTGTTGTTCATCTGCTCCCACGAACGAAGGTTCACAATCATCATAGGTACCAACCACACGGTACAAAAATTGCAAGGGTGATTTTATTATAAAAGAAATCAATAAACATCAAATGACAATAATTAGCAAGAAAGCAATAACAATAACCATAATCATACACAAATATCCATCAGTTCAACATACACTCAACAACTAGTCACCAACTTTTCCATAATTCAAATCAATCATGCTCATAATGATGCGTGCACCTGACCTCAACTCTCAAAATGCAATGTGATATCATTCATCAGGAAATAGCCTAAGTGTGTCCAAGCGACACTCTCACTTAGGAAAACTAGGCAACAAGTGTCGAGATCATCCTGTCGTGCACATGCAACTCCCCCCTATGGTGATTAGCCTGAGTCACAAGGGAGTTTCAAATTGAGTGACATGCCCACAAGTGCAAGTATTTTCCCTCATGAAAAACTACAAGTACTTATTGAAAAATTTTATACTATATCCATGCAATATGAAGTATGAAAAATGGGCACCATTAATGCACTGGCGGTGGATAATTAAAATTCTAAGCCACCCTTTCACTCCATAGATGCTTAAAACTCTTTAACCATTTTATTTCCCTTATCAAGAAGATCCATCCTGGTCATTGCACCCTCCATTACATAGCACACATCATCACAATGACATCATCAATATCAATATCATTTTATCTTAATGTCATTATTAACATCAACATCATCTCATCTCAATATCCTCGTCAACATCAACATTATCTCATATCAATATTATCATCAACAACATCATCTCAACTCAATATCATCATCAACATCATCATCTCATATCAATATTATCTTCAACATTAATGTTACCTCATCTAAATATCAACATAATCTCATATCAATATTATAAAAAACATTAACATCATCAATAATCTCATTCCACACATATACATATAATTTCATGCATGGGATTCACATTCCCTAAGTCTTCAGACAACATAAGTCTAATAAAACAACAATATCATTCATCAATTAACGATATATTACATCCCATTAGTCGAAAACATAGTTTTCCTTGAAAACCATTATGCACAGGTGTTAGTTGTTATTCATGAGTTAGTTTGATATTGAATACTTGCAAGGAATTAGCGCTTTACCTCCAATTTATGGTTCTTTTTGTAGGAATTGTACATACTTATCTTTATTAGTGATTATATAGAGTAAGAACTCCATTTTTGTGAATTTATGTTGAATCCAACTCATTTTCAGGCCAAAGAAGAGAAGGTTCAAGTAGCTGATGACTCGCTCAGCGAGGCAGATCCGGTCAGCGAGTGGCATCTGCTTAGCGAGGCATACAACTTGCTTAGCGGATTGGGAAACCCTAGAAGAGGATAAGCCAAAGATGTGCTCGCCCAACGCGCAGCCAGCCCGCCCAGCGAGGACGTTGTCTCTTCTCGCGCTCAGCACGCCCTATCTCGCTAAGCCAAAAATTCACTTACTCTCTCTTAGCGAGCCAGTCTTGCTAAGCGAGCCTGCGGAAGCTGAAAGGTCCAAGAGCCTTTAAAACACTGAAGTTGGCAGAAATAAGCATAGTGGTTGGAGTGTTTAGATAGTTTGCACAAGGGGAAGCAGAAGAGACACAAGGAGAGCAGCAGAGAGAGCTTAGGCTAGAAAAGAGAGAAATTTAGGGTTTAAAGGTTGTAGGAGACATCCTCAACCTTCTTCTTCCATTTCTTTCACCAAAAATAGTTCCTTTCTTGTATTTTGAGTTTTTTTGCTTGTAATGGAAGGTTAAGCCTTTTTTTTGGGAGCTTTGCTGAAAAACCTTGATGTAACACTCTTACTATCTATTTAATGTTATCTTTATGTGTTCATTGCTTCTATCTATGCTTATTTTACATGTTTGTGGCTTGATCACCCATTTGTATGTATAGTTAGGATGTTTAGCATTGGGAAATGCTTTAAAACCTTAGAACTTGGTAGAGCAAGCTAGGAATCTGTATGTCTAGGAATATAGTGCAGTGATCTAGTCCATATTATGTTGTAGGCTTAATGCAACTTTTTTAGACTAAGTTTGTTGAGGGATCAAGGACAAAGTTTAAAGAGAGTTAGGCTCATTCACTAGAGGGATCTTGTTTTGAGTAGTTTCTCAGCATAAGCACACTAGGATAATGTTAAATAGAGAAAAATACATATTAAACATCAAGGGAAATTCAGTAGAACAACCCAACGCTTTTAACTTGATAGTTTTTCACCTTCATAGCTTTAGATATTTTGTTTATGTTCGAATAGGTTTTCTGGTATAGAACCCCATATTTACATTGCTTTTAATCCATACAAATGTTTACATACTGAATGTACATGGTCTGAGTGAAACAAATTCCCTGAGGATATGATACTCGGTCTTACTGTTTTATACTACTTGTATGAATCGGTATACTTGCCGACAACAACAACAACAGGGACAAACATACATCCCCATAATTGGGTTCCCTGACCCTAACTATGGTATGAAAAGCCATAAGTTATAATAAACTCCCCTCACCTGTTGATATCCCTCCGTCAGCTCTTCTTTGCTCACTCAGAGGTTTTTCACGTTCACGTCCGTCAGTCCAAATACAAAGTTCTACATACCAAATCGAAGACAATTTAGTATAGATTTAAAAAACAAGGTTAATATCAACATTCAAGGTCAAATACCCCCGTCAAATTAAAAAGGACTAATAGGTGTTTCGGGGTCAACATCAAAGAGACGTAATTTTGAAATTTCGATCACACCAATGTGACTGAGGTTCAGTGAAGGTCACTAAAACAATATCAATTTATAAAAGGATAACTTTTACTTTTGACATTGAGCGCGACCTCTCGCATTAAGTGAGTTACCTCATTGGGTTGAGATTGCGCTTAGCGTGCTGGTGTCACTAAGCGAATTTCCCTCTTGGGTTGGGAATTGCACTTAGCGCGCTTGTCTCGCTAAGAGAGTTGTCCAAAAAAGTTATCTAGAAAAGTCCCAACGGTCTAAAAATGCAGACATGAGGCACAAACCTACATTTGAAGTTTGAAGGCAATCCAACAATTAACGAGTCCGAGATTGTGGTTTTACGGAAACAGGTTTTTGGGTCAAACTTGACATCTCACAAATACAACATAAGTTAATCAAACTCCAAATAACCTAACATCCACACCAAGAAATTACACATAGATAGTTCACACAACACCTCAACTCATCTAAATAAATCAAATAACACAAGAAATACATTAAACATCGATTTTTAGTAATCAAAATTTCAGGGTGTTACAACTCTCCCACCCTTTTAGAAATTTTGTCCCCAAAATTTACCTGACTCAAACAAGGCTGGATAGGCTTCTCGCATCTGAATCTGTAGTTCCCACATGGCATCCTCTCCTGATGCACCTCCCAAGATCACCTTGACCAATGAAATCTTTTTCCCTCTTAAGTGCTTTGTTCATCTATCCTCAATCCTCAAAGGCAATGTTTCATATGTTAAATTCTCCTTCACTTGTATGTCATCCAATTCGACCACATGAGATGGATCGTGGAAGTATTTACAGAGTTGAGACACATGAAAGACATTGTGGAGGTTAGAAAGAGACGGGGGTAATGCAATTTGGTATGCTATAGGATCGACTTTTTTGAGAATTTGGAAAGGATCGATAAAACGAGGTGTGAGTTTTTGGGATTTCAAAGCTCAACCAACCCTAGTCCATAGAGTGACTCTTAAGAATACATGATCACCAACCTTGAATTCCAGGACTTTCCTCCTCTTGCCCTGATAGCTTTTCTGCCTACTCTGAGCAGTCACCATCCTCTCTTGGATTAACTTAACCTTCTCAGTAGTTTATGGTACCACTTCAGGCACTAAGGTGAGGTTCTCTTTGGGCTCAAGCTAGCGTAGGGGTGTCCTACACCTTATACCATATAGGTCTTTATAGGTGAACTCTATCAACGACAAATAACTCTCCCAACTCCCCTTTTGTTCTAAGACACATGCCCTCAAAAGGTCCTCCGACGATTGAATTGTCTGTTCAGTCTGGCCATCAGTCTGAGGATGGTAGGCTGAACTTAGTCTAAGCTTGGTTCCCAACACTTTGTTCAAACTCTCCCAAAATCTAGAGGTAAATCTAGGATCTCTATCAAACACTATGCTAGATGACATACCATGTAACATGACAATCTCACTAATATACAAGTAGTCAACTTCTCCACGGAAAACATGATATTAATGGGGATAAAGTGAGCAGATTTGGTTAATCTGCCAACAACAACCCAGATAGAACTAAACCTCTATGGGCCAGTAGTCCTACGACGAAATCCATGGAGATATCGTTCCACTTCCACTAGGGTATCTCTACGGGTTGTAACTTTCCTGAGGGCCTCTAATGTTCTATCTCAGCCTTCTGATAGACTAAACATGCACACACAAACTCACTAACCTCTCTCTTCATGTTGGGCCACCAAAACATTGTCTTTAGATCCTGATACATCTTGGTAGCAACAAGGTGGATGCTTAGGTTGCTCCTATGTCCTTCCTCTAAGATCATCTTCCTAAGCTCGAGCATATTAGGAACACAAATTCTATCTTGAAGTCTCAGGACTCCATCTGATCCCACAATGAAACTATTATCTCTCCTTGACACTATGGCTCTTAACTAAGTCTTCAAAAAAGGATCCGACTTCTTTCCCTCTCTGATCTCTCCTAATAACTCACTAGTAATTGTTAGTCGGTGAATATGACTAACTTTTGTGTTTAAAACTTGTGTAAATTGTATCAAACTCCTCTAATTTATGGTTATTTTGTAGTATTATAAGTTCTTTTAGTTAAAGATAGGTAATAAATACTTAGTAATTCTATTTTGTGTGTTTAATAATCATTTTCTCTCAATTTCAGGTTAATTAGGCAAGTTTATGAAGTGCTGATTTTCACCTTCTCGCTAAGCCAATCTGCTGGCTTAGCAAGCCATCCGTTGAGCATAACCCTCCTCGGCTGAGTGCGAGGAAGAATCTGGAAGAAGGATGAGTTGTGTATGTTCGCTAAGAGAAGGGTCATCCCGCTAAGCGTACCGCTTCAGTCCATTCTTTGAGCAAGAAAAGCACGCGCTAAGCCGATATTCACTAATGTGTGTTGAGCGGATTAGAGTTGCGCTAAGTGCACGAGCATGAACAAAGCCACCTATTTAAGCCTGAAATCAGATTTAGAGGGGGAGTTTGACCATTTTTCTTGAGGATCTCTTGCATGTCTTTAGTTCTAGAGAGAAAGAGGTCTAAATTCTAGAGAGTTTGAGAGATTTTGTTGTGTCAAGATCTGTAGAGACCAGAGCTAGAAAAGGAAGTCGTCCTGAGAGCGTGAGCTGAGTTTGTGAGTGATTGAGAGATCCTAGAGGTGGAGGAGACATCCCCACCACTTGTATTTCTGCAATCTTTTATCTTTCTCTTTTCTTTGTTGTAAAGGAAGCTTCCCAGTTATGGAAAGCTAAATCCTCTGTTGGATCTTCCTTCTAGGTACTTGATGTAAATATCTTTTTATCTATTTAATGATGTTTTGTGTGTTCACTATGCTATCAGAACTTCATTCTACCATGACTTTACCTTGATCATGTAGATGCATGTGTCCTTAGGATCATTCAACAGTGGAAACTAGTTTGATTCTTAGAACTTGATAGGACGGGGCTAGTTTGTTGTATTTTCACGAGGAATCGGGGTACGGTAACCTAGTTGTTGTATATTTGTCTTAATGCGGTCATGGTTGAGTTTAGTCCAACAAGAGGAATCGGCGGACGATGCTTGATTAGGATTAGGCTAGACTATCATGAGGAATCGGGGTTTAGCATTTCAGGAGACACCATAGAACACATAAGCATTGTTAAATAGAGAATATCCATTGAGCATCAGGCACCTACTAGGAAGACCAACGTGTTACCTTCTTATCTTCACACATCATTTCTCACGTGATTTTCCCTTTTTAATAGTTAGTTTACACATCTGTTCATATAAATACATCTCTTTTCACACTAGACACTTGTTTACTGAAATAGCTTTACCAAGTAACACAAGTTTCCCAAGAGTTTGATACTCGGTTTTTACCATTTTATACTACTTGCGCGATCCGGTGCACTTTCCAGAAGTGAACAGTAATCCCCAAAGCTCCCAATCTCACACTGTTAGGGGTAACCTCACACACAAGACTAAAGTCTCTAAACTGTTCTAAGAGATCCAACTCTCTAACCATCAGGGCAGATATATGTAGGAATTTCCTACTCAAGGCATCAGCCACTACATTGGCTTTGTCGAGATGATAGCTAAGCTCAAAATCATAATCCTTAAGAAACTTTAACCATCTCCTCTGACACATGTTCAACTCTTTCTTGCTAAACAGGTACTTAAGGCTCTTATGATCGCTGAACACTTCCAACTTGGAGCCAAATAGGTAATGCCTCCACATCTTAAGGTTAAAAACTACAGCAGCAAACTCCAGATCATGGGTGGGATAATTCCTCTCATGCGTCTTGAGTTGTTTAGAAGCATAGGCCACTACCTGGTCATTTTGCATCAATACTCCTCTTAAACCCATCTTTGATGCATCACAATATACCTCAAAGGGTTTTCTTGGGTTAGGAAAAACTAACATAGGGGTGGTCGTTAACTTCTCCTTAAGGGTTTGGAAACTATGCTCACACTAGGCATCCCACACAAAAGCTTGACCCTTACGAGTCAGCTTGGTCAAAGGTAAAGCTAACTTGGAGAAATCTATGAATCTTCGATAATATCCCACAAAACCCAGAAAACTCTTAATCTCAAAAACAAACTTAGGACTCTCCTACTCAAGAATAACTTCTATCTTAGAGGGATCTACAGCTATACCCCCTTGAGATATCACATGTCTTGGGAAACCAACTTCCTCCAACCAAAACTCACACTTGGAAAACTTAGCATAAAGTTGTTGGTCCCTAAAGGTTTGCAGCATAATCCTCAAGTGCTCCTCATGTTACTCTCTAGTCTTGGAGTACACCAAAATATCATCTATGAATACTACCACAAAACTATCAAGGTAAGGGTGAAAAACTCTATTCATATAGTCCATAAACACACCATGAGCATTAATCACACTGAAAGGCATGACTAGATACTTGTAGTGACCGTAACGGGTCCTAATAGCAAGTAGTCTTTGGGATATCCTCTGACTTTACTCAAATCTGATGGTAACCTGACCTAAGATCTATCTTTCTAAACACATAATCTCCTAGCAGTTGGTCCATAAGGTCATCTATTCTAGGTAAAGGATACTTATTCTTGATTGTCACCTTATTCAGCTGGCGGTAATCTACACACAACCTCATGGTCCCATCTTTCTTCTTCACTAACAACACTAGTGCTCCCCATGGAGACACACTGGGCCTCACAAACTGCTTATCCAAAAATTCTTCTAACTGTTTCTTAAGCTCGGCTAACTCTATAGGAGACATCCTATAAGGGGCTATGGATATGGGTCCAACACCGGGTACCAGGTCTATGGAAAACTCTATCTCTCTCTCTCGGGTGGTATATTGGATATATCCTCAGGTAACTCTCTAACAACAAGGAGGTCACCTATGGAAACCTTGGTTTCTACTTCCAAGTTAGGCAAAATTATATACACTTGGGGATCTTCTTTCTAAGATGTCACAACTTGGTTGGCAGAGATAAACATCCTATCCTTACTCACTTTAGAATCATCAAACACCACAATTTTATCAAAACAGTTTAACAAGACATGGTTGGAAGATAACTAGTCCATACCTAGAATAACATCAATTTGGCTCAAAGGTAAACAAATCAGATCAATCAAGAATGTTCTACTAGAAATTTCTACAGGAAAATTCTAACACGCTTCAGAAGTTAACACAAAACAACTAGTTGGGGTCTCTACCACAAGATCATTATTCAAAGAAGACACATAAAGCCTAAGTTTCTCCACACATGAACAAGATATAAATGAATGATTAACACCGGAATTGAATAGCACAAGTAAAGGAATCCCACTTATGAAAAATTTACCTTGGATTAGATCTTTGGATTTCGAAGCCTCAGCAATGTTAAGAGTAAAAACTCTTCCCATTGCCTTCGGACGTCCGATTTGGTCATTCAGACTGCCACCATTCTGCTCCTTCTTGAGATATGGGCAATCTCTTTGAATATGCCCTTTCTGTCTGTAGTTGAAACATGTCATATCTTTATCAACACAATTTGGGGAGATGTGCCCGGGCTTACCACACTTGAAACAAATGATTTGAGTTGAGAAAATAGTGGGTTTGCTACCACTACCACTAGTAAACCCCGTAGCAACAGTCCTATGATTGTTGGGGCAATTACCATGTTTCTTAAGAGGGGTTGGGTATGGTTTTCCCAATTTTGGGACACATTCTTCTTATTCTTCATTGGGCCTGTACATTGATAATATGTCACCTTCTATCGAGAGTTCTCATCCCAAACCCTACATTGTTCACCAATAGTAGGAACTGATGAACACCTTGATAATTCACAACTTGCTTCACCTTAAGTCGCAAGTCATTCAAAAACTTCACACATTTTGAGTTTTCACCATCTCTTCCTTGATAATGAGGAAAGTACCTCACCAGCTCCTCGAACTTGGCTGCATATTCAGCTATAGTCATGTTCCCCTGCTTGAGCTCTAGGAATTTCATCTCCTTCTTGTTCCTAACATCTCCAGGAAAGTATTTCTCCAGAAATAACCTCTTGAAGGTTTCCTAGGTCACAACTTAACCTTCAGCCTCCAAGCATCGGCGAGTGTTCTCCCACCAATACTCAGGTTCTTCTACCAGAGTGTATGTGCCAAAAGCAACCTTTTGCTTCTCTAGACAGACCATCACTTGAAAAATTTTCTCAATCTCTTGTATCGAATTCTGAGCACCATTAAGGTTATAGCTTCCATTGAAGGCAGGTGAATTATTTCATTGGAAGGGATCTAACCCTTGGTATTTAACAACTTTGACAACTTCTCCCCTATTCTGATTTCCCACAGCCTGAGCTAAGGCTTGGAGAGCATCAGCTATCGCACGATCATTCCATCCAGCCATCACTCCCTACGCCTATCAGGAAGTGAGAACATGAAGGAATACACACAAGAAAAAGAATGGAAGAAAATCATACTTATCTCAAGTCCCTACTTAAGTTACTCTTGAGAGTTGATGCCTCAAGAAATCACTCCTCTACAACAGTTTTCTCTTAGGAATTAACACTCATTCTCCATCATTTGTATTCCTGACCGCTTGCCATAGTGTCCCATTGCACTTCATAGATTATACAGGTGACCAGTCTGATAACTCATGACAAGGCATTGAAACCCATGGTATAACATACGTCAGGGATACAAACATGTTATGTCCATAACAAAAAATCTCTATAATCCATGAAAAAAACAATGTGAGTAAGTTCCAAACATAGGCAACCCAAGAACCTATGAAAAAATCAGGTACTCAAATATCAGACATTCAACAAGGTAACCACAAAATGCATAGAGAAACACAATAGACTCATAACTCACTGACCAAAAGGTTTGACCTGCTCTTATACCACTAATTTAACGACTCGCTTCGTCGCTACGATGTCACTACTCTAAAATGCAAAATTTCCATTTTGAACGAAAACTCCATTAACTTAATTATGAAAACGATAGTAAATTTTTTTACGATATACATTCACCAAACAATGCATAAAATACATAAATAAGTACACCCACACACACACACACACATATAATAGCCATCACACATCATCCATATGATAGAAAGTAATTCAATTTTTACATGTATCTAAGTTTGTGATTTACATGTCCAATTCAAAATAAAATCAAGGAATCAGCTACAAAGGACTTGATAACAAAACATAACTTTCTCCTAAAATAATCCCAACGTCATCACGTTGTAGAAGCAAGGCTTCAAGAAGATTTTGATGATGTCAATAGTAAAGCATATCCAAGACAATTCAAGAAGATTTTGATGATTCCAATAGTAAAGTATATCGAAGACAATTCAAGAAGATTTTGATGATTCCAATAGTCAAGCATATCCAAGACAACTCAAGAAGATTTTGATTTCAAGAAAGATTTGTCTTCATGGATAATTCAAGTAATCATCAAGCAATCCAAGATATTCAAGTTAGATTGACTAGATAAATTCTTGAGTTAGATTTATAAGTTAGATTTGAAAGCACAAAGATTTGGCCAAGTTATTCTTCTTTCAAAACAAATGATTTTAAAGTTTTCTATCTAGTAATCGATTACCAGAGACTGTAATCAATTACCAGAAGTGCAAAAGCTTTTTGAAAATCATTTCAAACATTTTTCAAAGGTTTTCAAAATGTGTAATCGATTACCAACATATTGTAATCGATTACCAGAGACTCTGAACGTTGGAAATTCAAATTTTAAATTAAGAGTCACAACTGTTCAAGAAAAATAACTGTGTAATCGATTACACCAAGATTGTAATCAATTACCAATGAGTAGTTTCGAAAAATATTCCTAACAGTCATAGCTTTTCATTTGAATTTTGAATGGCCATCAAAGGCCTATAAATTAGTGACTTGGGAACAAAATTGGTAGAGAGTTTTGCTTGATCAAAATGTTTTATCCTTTCAAAAGATTATGAGAGTTTTGCTTGTCCAAAAATGTCTTATCCTCTCAAAAGATGATGAGAGTTTTCATTGCCCAAAAAGTTATATCCTCTCAAGAGATTAAGAGAGTTTTTGATTGCCCAAAATTTTTTATCCTCTTAAATGATTAAGAGAGTTTTTCACTGAGTTCAAAGTTCTTATCCTCTCAAATACAAATTATCTTATCTTCACAATTCCTTGGCCAAACACTTGTGACATTCAATAAAGAATTGAGCGCTTCATTGTAACATCTGTCTCTTTCAAGAGAGATCATTTCTTCTTCCTCTCTTTCTGATCAAAGGGCTAAGAGACTGAGAGTCTCTTGTTGTAAGGCATTTGAACACAAAGGAAGGGATGTCCTTATGTGTTTCAGAAGGTGTAAAGGATTATGAGATAGTGGAACTCCCAAGCAGATTTCTTGGGGACTGGACGTAGGCAACGGACTTTGCCGAACCAATATAAAAACTGTGTTTGCACTTTCTCTTCCCTTAAACTCTTTTATTTATTGTTGCTTAATAGTTACATTCAAATTGTTTAATTTGAATCATCATTTAGAAATTCATCTTTAAGGGAACTTGGAACTTGCATTAGAATCAAAGTAGAATTTTTAATTGGGGAAACAATTTGTAATATCTTAATTCAACCCCCCCTTTTTAAGATATCTGAGGCCACATGTCTAACACACATCAACTTGGCGGCTCTCGCAAAAGAATCTCCCTCCACATCATCTAATGTTGTTCATCTACTCCCATGAATGAAGGTTTGTGATCATCACAGGTACCAACCACACGGTACAAAAATTGTAAGGGTGAGTTTGTTATAAAAGAAATCAACAAACATCAAATGACAATAATTAGAAGGAAAACAATAACAATAACCATAATCATACACAAATATCCATCAGTTCAACATACACTCAACAACTAGTCACCAACTTTTTCACAATTCAAATCAATCACGCTCATAATGATGCATGCACCTGACCTCAACTTGAAAATGCAATGTGGTACCATTCATAAGGAAATAGCCTAAGCATGTCCAGCGACACTCTCACTTAGGAAAAC
>NC_038254.2:38659484-38838679 GCF_000004515.6 Glycine max | reverse complement strand
AGTATTATCATCAACATTTAATGTCACCTTATCTCAATATCATCATCAACATCATCTCATATCAATATTATCATAAACATTAACATCATTGGTATTGCATTCCACATATATACATATAATTTCATGCATGGGATTCACAATCCCCTGGTCTTTAGACAACATAAGAAAACGAAAGGTCAGATTAGGGTTTCGTTCTCTATCGAAACCGCAAGCCAAGTTGGAAGATTCTGCTTCAGTTGAAGGGTTCCTCTTGGTGTGGAGTTTCAATGGAGAACAATGACGATTTGTGGTGGCTAATGGTGGCTGTGAGTGATGGAGAAAGTGCTTGGGACGTTAGAAATGGCTTTGGAAGAAAGAAAGGAGAAGAAATGACGTTTTTCCTAAGCTACACGAAAGCAAAGGCTGAAATTCTTAAATAAGAAATGCTCTTGGTAACGGAAGCTTCGAGAACACTCCAGAAATCTTCTTAAAGATCCCAACGGTCAGATCGTGGACAAGTGTCTTGTGAAGCCGCAGACCAAATTTCGAGAAGATCCAACGGTTAACGAAGGCTGGGAGATGTTGTTATCGAGGCAGCTTCATGTAGCTTCCTCAAGAAGCTTCATTAAGAGGCTTCCTCAAGAAGCTTCCCCGTGGCTTCTTTGAAAGGCTTTCTCAAGAGGCTTCTTTGAGAAGCTAGATCCTTATCTACCCACACCCTTCTATTAACTAAATTAACCTCCTTGAAAATAATTACGGATAAAAAATAACATAACAAATAATCAAACATCAAACATAATTACTAATATATATATATATATATATATATATATATATATATATATATATATATATATATATATATCATGGTGTTACATTGGGTGCACGAGTGATTTTAAAAAAGAGGGTTGCACCACTCAAAACATACATCATACCACCTATTTTAGGGATTTGGTGCCTAATAATACCTATTTTGGGCACCAACAAAGCACAAGGATTTAAGCTGTTGCGAACCAAACCCTCATCCAACAACTCCTTTACTTGAGGAATAAACTCAAGCCCAAGAGGTGTGGCAATGCTAACAAGTGTCTTTTTACAAAGGAGAAAATATGGAGGTTGTCTAAGAGGGTAAATTTCTTAAATATTTGTCTTTATTTCAAAATGTCTTTCCTTCTTAGCTAACCTCTTAAAGGAGACACTTACCTCCTTACACTCCTCCTTAACCATTAAAGGTTGTCCTTCTTCTTGGGGGTAGATTTCTTCACTAGATTCTTCCCCTTTTGCTTCTTCACTTTCACTAGAGGAAGGTGAAGTAGTAGCCTCATCTTGGCTACTATAAATGTCTTGGCCCCTCATAATCATGGTTTTCTTGGTGGGGCATTGAGAAGTAATGTTTCCTCTTCCAAGACATTTAAAGCACTTCATGGAGCTAGTCTTCTCTTGCATACTAGCCTTAAGGGGTTGCTTTTCTATTGTCTTCCCCTTATCATCTTTGGGCTTAGAAGAAGTCACCCCTAAGATGCCTTGACCTTGATCTTTCTTTGGATAAGAGTGAAAGCCATACGATTTTGAAGTAGACTTCCTTTTAGGTTGTTGCTCTACCCTTATTTCCCAATCTAAGTTAGCCTCTACATTATCCTTCCCATGGAAGTATGGGAGGTTAATGTTAGCCTCTTGAGGCTTTCTTTCCTTTTCTCTCCTATGGGAGTGAGGTCTAAGATGTGACCTATGCCTTCCTTCATAATAGTCACGAAGTTCTTCACTTAGGCTCTTGCAAGAGTTATGACTACTATATGAGGCATATTTTCTTTTCTTAACTCTTTCAGTATTTTCCTTCTTTCTTCCCCTCTTATTTTCTCTCTTTCATCTCGATTTATTTCTTCCACTCTTTTTTTTCCTTTTTCTTTTCTCTCTTGTTTTTATTTCCATAACTTAAGGGATCTCAACTCATCTAATATCTTATACAAGGGGTCCTTAGGAGTAGAACCCTCACCATCAACACTAGATGAAGAATGAAGACTCATGTTGGTTCCTAAGTTGTGGTTCATTCTTGTTGGGGGTTTGAAAATAAAAGGTAAAAGAAACTATGGTTGAAACTAGCAAAAATAAACACTAAAAGAGGTGTGAAACATAACGTAAAAACTAATTAGTAAAAGGCAAGCTATCTAGGCGGTTTGACAATGGAAAGTAAAGGAAATAAGCTATGAAAGCAAGCAAGAAATGTAAACTAGGCGAATCCTAAGAGTGTTTTGATGACCACATTTAAGGTTCCCAACAAAACACTTACAATCCTAAGGGAAAATTGCCTAAAATTATTACACACAAATGGAAGTATGGTGGCCTATTGGAGGCTCCCAACTTACTTCCAATGAAAGACCTTTTTGTTACAAAATTTGAAAGCAATGAAAGTAAGTAAATTGTCAATTACAAAATTACAAAAAGGTCCTCAATTTTGGTGGTTGTTCTCTCTTTGGTGATTCACTCAATTTGGAGTGCTTCTTAGTCCAATAGCTCTTAAGGTGGTTTTCCCCTTGCTTCTTGACTCAAATTCTTCAAGGGATGGCACCAATCCTCCTTTCCAATTCCCTATATGGCAACTCACAAACAAGGAAACAAAGAGACAAGCAATAACCGAAGACAAAAAAAAAAAATGAAATGAAAGCTAAATCAATAGAGTTTTAACAAGACAAATTTTCAAGGATTATTCAACAATCAAAGCGATGAAAAGCATATAAAAGAAAGCTAGGACTCAAAGAGAAACTTAGAATGGCTCTAGAGTAAAGTAAAAAAAACTTAAAAAAAAAAGACTCAAGAAACCTCTAGTTTTGGAACTTTTTTTTACACTAATTTTCAATTGAAATTTCATAACTAAGATTGGTATAAAATAGGCACCAATTATAGAACAAATTTTGAGCCAAAACAGCAAGCACACTTCCCTTTCACTTTTTTTTCCTGGACACTGATTTTTCTGCCAACTTTTGTGATTTTTATTATTTTTTCCTTTGATCCAAATCGCTTTGTTATTTTTTTATAATTTTTTCCAGATGTCTAGAAAGTTCAATAAAAATTTCAGCTCAAAATTTGAAGTGACCAATTCCCAGTAATTTATACAAATTCATATGTTCAAACTGCCAGCACCAACGATTTCAACCTAGAAATCAATAGTAGTGTTTATGTTGCTTAAGGCTTGGATAGTTACAATTTTTGTTTGCTTATGCTCAATTATCTTGAATAACACAATTCAAGAGAGCTTAAGACTTATTTTGATTCACAAATTCAGCCACAACTCAGCACCACAACTGAACTTCATCATAGGCATCATGTAGGAAACTTAGAAAACAAAAAAAAGTTCAACAAAAAGACTACTTCTAGGAATTGATTTAGAACATATTATGAACTAAATAACATGCATGAATTAGACTCAAAATTCAAAAGATAGGCTAAGAATGACAAGAATACATGAACAAATGTATCTAGAATTCAATCAACAAAATAAAAATTCAACACGAACTTAGAACATATTGTGGCAATTATTATGACTAAACATGACTCTAAGACAACATGGATTAAGTGATTTACACTTAGATTTTTGTGTTTTTTGCTAATCAATATTTTGGAAGAAAATTTAGATCTAAAGGTTCAGCACAAGAAGGTTATGACTGAAAAATGATAGAACCTAAAATCAACACAAAAACATGATTCAAGAGTAGATCTATAAAATTTGAACCATAGAAATGCAAGAACAAGTGTAGATCTAAGATTTAATCGGTTTATTTTTTTGAATCTACTCTAAATAGCACCAAACCACAAGACAATGAAGGATATACATGGAGAATAAGATGAATAACAAGGACTTAAAGTAAATTGACCGAACAAAAACATAGAGGAAGCAAAAGAGCATCACCTAGATGAAGATGCTCTTGATACCACATGATGTAGCTCCATGTGGAGCTTGTAGGCCTTGGATCTTCTTCATCAATGGAGTCCTTTGCTTCTTGAATTTTAATGGCAATGGAATGGAGAAGAAGAAGAGTTGAGAGGAGACGCCACTTCAAGAAGAAAATGAGTCTAGAAGAAGCTCACCACCATAGGAAGCCATGGATAAGAGCTTGAAGGTAGGAGAAGATGAATGGAGGGAGAGTGAGAGAAGGAGCACGAAATTTAGTGCCTCAAAATAGGTCTGAACTTTGAAGTTTAATTCTCAAATGATCAAAGTTGGAAAAATGCACAGACAAATCCTTTATTTATAGCCTAAGTGTCACACAAAATTGGAGGGAAATTTCAATTTCTATTCAAATTTCACTTGAATTTGAAATTGAATTTGTGGAGCCAAATTTTGGAGCCAAAATTTCACTAATTATGATTAGTGAATTTCAGATATGGTTCAACCCACTAATCCAAGATCAAGTCCAAGATTCTCCACTAAGTGTGCTTAGGTGTCATGAAGCATGTAAAGCATGAAGGACATGCACAAAGTGTGACTATATGATGTGGCAGTGGGGTGTAGCAAGCAAATGCTCACCTCCCCCTCTAAAATTTAATTGGATTGGACTTCTCCCAATTAAATTAAATTTATTTCCCAACACACACATCAAATATTCACTTAATGCATATGAAATTACAAAATTGCCCCTAATACAAAAACTAGTCTAGGTGCCCTAAAATACAAGGGCTGAAAAATCCTATATTTCTAGGGTACCCTACCTACATTATGGAGCCTTAAATACAAGGACAAAAAATAATTAAATCCTAATATGTACAAAGATAAGTGGGCTCATACTTAGCCCATGGGCCCAAAATCTACCCTAAGGCTCATGAGAACCCTAGGGCCTTCTCTTGCATCTCTGGCCCAATCTACTTGGAGTCTTCTATCCAATGCCCTTGCGGGATAGGATTGCATCATTTATGTAGAAGATTTAAATATCATTGGAACTCTTGAAGAACTTCTGAAAGCTATAGATTGCTTGAAGAAAGAGTTTGAGATAGAGGACCTAAGAAGGACAAAATTCTGCTTGGGATTACAATTAGAATATTTAAAAGGCGGAATTTTTGTGCATCAAGAAGCTTATATAATGAAGGTGCTTAAAAGGTTCTATATGGAAAAATCACATCCATTGTGTACTCCAATTGTTGTAAGGTCTTTAGACGTGAACATCAGTCCTTTCAAAACGAAAGAAAAAGATGAAGAACTACTTGGTTCCAAAGTACCACATCTTAGTGGTATAGAAGTGTTAATGTATCTTGCTAATTATACACAACCTAATATATCATTTGCAGCTAATTTATTAGCAAGATACAGTTCTTCGCCTACACGAAGACATTGGAATGGAGTAAAGCACATACTTCATTATCTTATTCGCACTATGGACATGGGGTTGTTTTATTCAAAGGTTTCAAAATCAGCTCTAACTGATTATACAAATGTAGGTTATTTGTCAAATCCTCATAATGGTAGATCACATACATGATATTTGTTTACATGCAATGACACAACCATTTCATGGAGATCCATGAAGCAAACTATAACTGCAACATCATCTAATCATGCATAAATTTTAGCATTACATGAGGCAAGTCACAAATGTGTTTGGTTGAGATTTGTGATTCAACAAGTGTGAGAAACTTGTGATTTATCTTTAGGAAAAATGACATCGACGATTATATGTGAAGACAATGTGGCATGTATCGCTCAATTAATGGAAGGGTACATTAAAAGAGATATAACAAATCATATTCTACCAAAATTCTTCTCCATTCATGATCTCCCAAGAATGATGATATAAATATTCAACAAGTTCATTCATATGAAAATCTAGTAGATCTCTTTAAAAAGTCATTGCCAAGGAAGACTTTTGAGCAACTGGCTCACAAGACTAGACTTCGTCATCTTAAAGATTATTGTCTGCATGAGACGGAGAAATAAATATGTTTTACACTCTTTTTCCCTTTTCCATTGTCCCATTGGGTTTTCCTAGCAAGGTTTCTAGTGAGGTAGGTGATAACGTATTAAAGGATAATTTACTCTTTTTTCCATCACTAGGTTTTTATTCCAAAGGATTTATTCTAGTAAGGTTTTAACGAGGCAATCCTTGAATAACGGACATCCATGGGGGAGTGTTATAAATTATCTTTGTGGATGTCAATATCTTCCTTTATCTTTTTTATTTGTATTTATCTTTTGTAACTCCCCATTTGCCTTTTGTATCTATAAATAGACTACTCCCCTTGAAATGAATACACACAATTAGGGGTGCTTGTGATGTTGTTTGGTTCAACTTTTATACAAAAAGTCATCCAAACCAAATATAAAATATAGATATGGTTTGGTTTAAACATAGCATCAAATCCAAAACCAAACCAAACCAATCTTTTGCAGTTTGGTTCAGTTTGGTTAAGTGATTTTTTTTATATTTTTTTTAATCTATTATCATAATTTAAAACCTATCAACTAAACTTACATAAATATTATGTTATATTATTTAAAAAATAAATTTATTTTTAATAAATTTTATTTAACATATTTTGGTTGAAATTATTATTTTCACTTTTATTTAGCATTAATATAAAATGATGTTATCAACTATTTTGTAACATAATAGTAATTTGTGCATCACGTGATATTTAATACTATTTTATAACAATATTAGTAAACCCTTTTTTAATATATGAAAGTAAAATATGCATCTTAATTATAAAGCAAAGGAAAAGTAAAATATAATATAAGATGCGGTTTATTCGGTTTTGTTTGATTTTTATAATAAGATATGAAAATCAAACCAAACCGCAAAAAATATGCGGCTTTTTAGATTTTTTGTTTTTCGTGGTTTTTGGTTTTTTGGATTGATTTGGAAATTTGCAAATGGTTTGGTTCGATTTTGAACATTCATAAACACAATTATCATTCTCTCTAAACTCTCTTTTTCTCTACTTTCTCTCTATTATTCTCCTCTAAGTCATTATATTTAACACTTATATTTTTTAGACAAATATTTGCTTATATTTTAAACCCTACTCTCCATTGAAAACCCTAGTTCATTTCATTTTCACTGTTATGAGCTCAAACGATTTGAAATTACTCGCACAGGGTTTTCCCTAATTTCTTTGGGAGCCATTATGTGGTTCTTCTCAGGGCAGCCTCAACGTGTTACCAAAAAGGGAGGACAAGATCAGTGCATTGCCAAAAGAAATCTTGTGTCACATTCTCTCCTTTCTCCCAACTCACAAATCCTCCTCTCCAAGCGTTGGCAGACACTATGGCGCTTCGTCCCCGCCCTTGACCTCGACGAAAAAACATTTCTCCAAAATGATATACCCTCACGCACTTCCTCCTCAACTCCCTCAAAACAACAAGCTACTACTACGAGGTTTGGATAAGCATGGTCAATAAACAACAACCTTGAGCACCTTGAAATCAATGTGCCCTCTGATTTCAAGTTGCCCAACACCATCTTCAAATACAAAACTCTTGTTATTCTCAAGCTCACTCATGTGTGTTACCAAGTCATGTAGCTCCATGTGCAGCTTGTAGGCCTTGAATCTTCTTCATTAATGGAGTCCTTTGCTTCTTGAAGATCATGGAAGCGGAATGGAGAAGGAAGAAAGATGATTGGAGATGCCACTTCAAGGAGAAGATGATTCAAGAAGAAGCTCACCACCATAGGAAGACATGGATAAGAGCTTGAAGGTAGGAGAAGATGAGTGGAGGGAGAGGGAGAGAATGGGCACAAAATTTTGTGCCTCAAATGAGGTCTGAACTTTGAAGTGTAATTCTCAAATGAACAAAGTTGAAAAAATGCACACACATGGTCTTTATTTATAGCCTAAGTGTCACACAAAATTGGAGGGAAATTTGATTTTTTATTCAAATTTCACTTGAATTTGAAATTGAATTTGTGGAGCTAAATTTTGGAGCCAAAATTTCACTAATTATGATTAGTGAATTTTAGTTATGGTTCAGCCCACTAATCCAAGATCAAGTCCAAGATTCTCCACTAAGTGTGCTTAGGTGTCATGAGGCATGTAAAGCATGAAGGACATGCACAAAGTGTGACTATATGATGTGACAATGGGATGTAGCAAGCAAATGCTCACCTCCCCCTCTAAAATTTAATTGGATTAGGCCTCTTTCAATTCAATTAAATTTATTTCCCAACACATACATCAAATATTCACTTAATGCATGTCAAATTACAAAACTACCCCTAATACAAAAACTAGTCCAGGTGCCCTAAAATACAAGGGCTAAAAATCCTGCATTTCTAGGATACCCTACCTTCATTATGGAGCCCTAAATACAAGGCCCAAAAATAATGAAATCCTAGTCTAATATGTACAAAGATAAGTGGACCCAACCTTGGCCCATGGGCTCAGAAATCTACCCTGAGGTTCATGAGAACCCTATGGCCTTCTTCAGCACCTCTAGCCTAATCCTCTTGGAGCCTCTTGCTCATGGCTTTGGTGAGTGGTCCCTTCCTAGGGATGATTGCATCACCAAGTCTCCTTTCTAGCTCGTTCACTTGCCTGCACTCAAAATATCACATTACTTTGTCAGAGACTCAGTATCTCGAGGAGTTTCTTTGCGGTTGTCCCATTCTCGAGGATTTCTAGGTGAATCGTGTGACTATTTATCGTAATTGGGAAGATGTGTTAGAGTTTCAGAGCATGCCCAAGTTGCAAAGGGCCTAGATTCCTCTGGAGGCATTTTGTAATGTGGAGCATGTGCAATTCCATCTAGAGGTATGAATGCAAAAAAAATTAATTTGTTTAATTGTTTTCCAAGAAATTATTGTGTGCCTTGTTCATGTTCGGAGCAATCTAATGACATCATGACACCTAATTATTTTTTTTAATAAGTTAATCAAACTTGACTACATGGTACATCCCTGGTGAAGATTGACTGCTGGAAACATGGACGCATGCAACTCAATCAAGAGTGTTTTCCTATGTTTCACAACTTGATTCATCTAGAGCTCAACTTTAGGAGGTATGTTTCAATAAGGACCAACTTAGGAGCATGGATTTCATGGACCAATTACAAGAGCACGTGCTAAGAAAATGGGGGATGAAGCCCAATATGAAATGGAAAACATGAAGCCCAAACCCAAATTGGTCAACTACTTCAGGAATATGGAAAATGAACTAACTTGAAGAAAAAACCCAAGAATAAATCTGATTTGTCATTTAGGCCCAATATTTTCATTTGGATTCTTTATATCAAAATAATGGATTGAAGTTTATTTTCTTTATTTTTAATTTTTATTGTAATTTTTAGTCAGGAATAATATTAGTGATTGTTGGCTTGCTTACAAATATTTAATAGCTACTAACTTGAAATAATTTTTGTTATTAAGAGTTCAATTACTAGTAGAAACTATTGGCATGTCTTAGGAAGAGTATATGTACCTCAGAAATTGATGAATTAAATAAGAACTTCAAGATTAAAAATATTGGTAATTTTTAATTTGGGAGGATTGTATCTCTAGAGTTCTTCATTGAGCAAACTTTAATCTTCTCAAGAAGCCTTATTCTTGTGGAAAACCAATTTTATGTGGTTTATCAATTCCTTTGGAATTGTGGCACCTTTTCATCTTGTCCGATTGATTCTCATCATTTGGTAATCAGAGCTACATTTAGCATCCAAAATCTCACTTCAATTTTGCATCCAATTTTTATGGTGTCAAGTTGTGACAATTATTGGATTTGTTTTATGCTTACTAGATCGTTTCACGCTGCTACTTGTGGCTATTTCTTGCATCAATTGCTCGGCCAATTCTCCAATAAGTTGCATGTGCCACTTTTGGAAAATCTGATTGGAAAATCTCATTGCTTATTTTAGTGAAAAATTGAATGGGGTTGTTCTTAATTATTCCACATATGACAGAGTTGTATGCATTGGTAAGGGAATTGCAAACTTGGCAGCATTACCTTTTGCCCAAAATGTTTTTCATTCATAGTGATCATGAGTCCTTGAAGCATTTAAAAGGACAAGGCAAGCTAAACAAGAGACATATCAAATGGGTTGAGTTTCTTGAACAATTTCCTTACATGATCAAGCATAAGAAAGATAAATCTAATGTGGTTGCAAATGCACTTTCAAGGAGGTATGCTTTATTCTCTACTCTTGAGACTGAATTCATTGGTTTTGAACACATTAAGGAATTGTATGAACATGATCCTGATTTTGCTTCTAAATGTTCTGGTTGTGTACAAACTGCTTGAAAAGGTTACTTTAGGCATAATCATTATTTGTTCAAAGAGAAAATATTATGTGTGCCTAAGGGATCCATAGGAAAATTTTTGGTGAAAGAGGCACATGAGGAGGGATTAATGGAGCATTTTGGTGTTCAATTGACTTTAGACTTGTTGGATAAGCATTTATTTTGGCCTCACATGAAACATAATGTAAATAAATTTTGTGAGAATTGCATTGTTTGTAAGAAGTCTAAGTCTAAGGTCAAGTGTAATGACCCGCCTCGTCGTCACGATATCATCACTCAAAAACGTAAGAAAATTTTAGATTTTTAATGAAAACTTCGTTAATTTGCTTATATAAAAAAATATTATAGTAAATCTGAACTCCACAATATATATACATACATACACACTCTTAGACAACACATTATTACTTAACCAAATGCATACACATAAGTATAGTAGTGCAGTACACATCATTCACAAAATTAAAGGTAAATTTGTTCGTACATATAAATAAATTTGTGATTTACATCCTTATATCAACAAAAGAATTACAGAACCAGCTATGGAAGAGTTGATTAACAAAACACAACTCTCTCCCAAAATAATCACAACATCATCACGTCGGCTCGGGGGCTCCACAAAAGAATCTCACTCCTCGTCCTCTACTGCTGTCATTCTGCTCCAACGAACAAAGATTCGTGATCATCACAGGTGCCAACCACACGGTACAAAATGCAAGGGTGAGTTCATTATAAACAGAAAACATTAACAAATATCATAAGTGCACACAAACATTTACTGGTCCAACACATACCCAACAACAATCATCATTAGTCCATCGTTCCAAACAATCATGCTCAGTATGATGAATGCACCTGACCTCAACTCTCATATGCAATGTGGTACCATCCCTAAGGAAGTTGCCTAAGCGTGTCCACACGACACTCCCACTTAGGAAAAAACTAGGCAGTAATTGTCGAGCTCACCCCGCGGTGCACAGGCAACTCCCCCCCATGGTGATCAGCCTGAGTCTCAAGGGAGTTCCAAACTGAGTGACACACCCCTAGTACAAGTATTTCTCCTCTCGAGAAACTACAAGTACTTACTAGCCAAGTTACACTATTTTCCTGTCAAATGAGGTACGAAACATGGGTACCATCAAGTGCAATGGTCATGGATAAACTAAAGATCTTAAGCCATCCCCTTCAAGAGATGCTTAGACTCTTTAACCGCTCTATTTCCCCCACTAGGGACTTCTGACAAGGTCAAAGCACCCCCCATGAACGTACACAACATCCAACGTATGAAACATGACATCATCAAGTACACTGGCCATGGATAGATTAAAGATCCTAAGCCATCCCCCTCAAGAGATGCTTAGACTTTCTAACCGCTCTATTTTCCCCACTAAGGACATCCGACAAGGTCAATGCACCCCCCATGTACATACACAACATGCAACGTATGAAACATGGCATCATCAAGTACACTGATCATGGATAGATTAATGATCCTAAGCCATCCCTTTCAAGAGATGCTTAGACTCTCTAACCACTCTATTTCCCCCTACTAGGGACATCCGACAAGGTCAATGCACCCCCCATGTACATACACAACTTGCATCATCATAATGTAATTTCAACATCATCAGCATCTTGTCTCGGCATCACTCTCAACATGAACGTTATTTCATTCTCAATGGCATTATCAAGAACAACAACATCTTCTCATATTAACATAATCATCAATAACATCATCAACTCATATTGACACAATTCATCTATAACATCATCACAAACATCAACATCACCTTATATCAATTCATGACATCATATCAACATCAACAATAAGTCACATTCCACTTATACATACATCTATAGTTCATGCTTGAGATTCACACTTCCCAGGTCTTCAGACCACACAAGTCTAACACTAAGGTTATTAAGCAATGATAGATATGTTGCATCCTATCAGTCGAAAACATTATTTTTCTTGAAAACCAGCATGCAACAGGGACAGACATACATCCCCATAGTTAGGTTCCCTGACACCTAACTATGGCATTAAAAACTGTAACTATAATGAACTCCCCTAACCTATTGGAGCTCTCCTTCAGTTCCTCTGTGCATTGCTCAAAAGTCCCCCTCATTCACGCTCGTTAGTCCAGACGTGAGGTTCTATATACCAAATTGAAGGAAATTTAGTAAATAGCAAACGTATTTCAACGACGTTTGTAACGGAAATGACGTTGTATTCGTATTACAAAGACGGTGCTCAACACACCGTCATTGAGTTTAATTATTCAAAGACATGTTTTATAAACACCGTCCTTGAAGGGGATTAAATCTTTTTCCCACAGTCGCACTATACCCTACCTCACTCATTTTATGTCGTTTGTCTCTGGAAGCTTTGTTTCTCATTGTGAAGGCTTTCCAACACTGTCGTGCTTGTCCTTGTGAAGGCTTTCCAACGCTGGTGTTCATTATACAGTCCAGGTTGTCGTGTGGATTTTCTATCACTATCGTGTGTGGGTCCTTTGTCTTTCATTTTCCAGTAAGTAACATTCCATAACCTTTGTAGCTGGTTTCGTCCATATTTAATTTTTTCTGATTCAAAAGGTTTTTCAAAGACGTACATTGTTAAACCTTCGATTCTTGTTGCCCTCGCCAGCTCTGAGCTCGTGTCCACCTACAGGGGATTGTTAAACCTTCCATTCTCTGCAACATTGTTCGTTTCTATAGTCGGTACGCTGTAATTTTGATTTATTTTTATGTAGCTAATGTGCATTGCCGATTGATTATGTGAATTGGATTTATGTGGTACTTGTTTTGTATACATAGTACGTTTGCCTAGGACAATCTGTGTGGTTCAATACATGAAACTAAGCTGAAGCACTATAAACATTCGTATTTGGTATGTGGGGGATGGTAACCAGTTAAATTCCTTGGTTCAAGTCATCATCCCAAAAGGGTTGATAATGACAACTCATCAGTGTCTTGTCTTGTGTGATTGAGTCAAAATTATAATCAATATTTTACTCTGCATTTGTGCATTGCACTAAAAGTAGACCAGTCAATTTTATATTTTACCAATGATTAGTTTTTTAAGGCAAGAAGAACTCAATTATTGGTGTCTTTATTTTTGTGAATCAGTTTAAATAAACCTAAATGATTCTTACCAAGTTTAATCAATTTGAATACAAACAACGTTAGTTGAACTCCACGATCAAATTTTGAGACTTTGCAGAGTTCAACGACAGGGGCAGCATCGTCCCATGTTCTCTTCAGCTGCACCAATTGTGAAACGTGACATGTTTGTGTTCAGTAATGAACATATTTTTGTTATTTCAAACAAATAAATGGAATAGAAATTATATATAACTGGTCTGAGTGAAGCAAAATTGTTGTCCAAATTATGTTCAAATTTTCTAACAAACAGATTCAAAGTTCTGTACTGGTCAAAACTACAATTGAACACCTAAACTTTTGCAGCTTATATTTTTCTATCCTTATTTTTGCTTCCAGCTTACATTTTTATCCAAATAAATACCCAAATATTCTCTTCATCACAACCCTTCAGAGAGAGTAGGGAATCAGCTCTCAAATCTTGTAAGCACAGAACCATGAATTTTTGTGAGAGTTTTGGTTGGACTATTTGGTGTGGACCTTACTTTAGGAGAATCCAAAGTCCTTCTAAGAATCTGTCTCATGGCTGATATCAAGTGCAATGCCGGATTTGGAGGAGGCCTTGATGCCTTTAACTTATTGGTTAAGTTCATGTGCTTAGCCATTGCTTCTTCTATGCAAACAAGCTTGTCAAACCTCACAATTTCATCCTTAACAGCCTCAGCTCATAACCCATAAACCCATTTTCGAAAGTACCTCTGTCTGATTCTTTCCATATAGGCTGGGGTGCACTCTTCTGTTAGTCCACAATAGTCACACACACCAAATTCAAGTTCACTTTGTGCAACTAGTATGCTAGCTGCTGCTGATTGAGTTTCTGGTGCCGATATCACCATAGGGTCAATGATCATAGGAGCAGACATTGGCAACCACCCTATCATGAAACCATCAACACCCAACAACAAGAGAAGTTGCCCTCAACATTTTCAGTGTGACATTACTTCATTAGTTGGGTTGAACTGAAAGTCACAATAAAACATGTCCAAACACTACTAAAAAAACCGGATATTTTCTATTTTTATTAAGGTTGTACTGTTGCTTCACCTAGCTGTTTTAGTTTGATGTATATATTCTATTTTTATTACTTGGATTTTGCAGGAGAAGTTTGCTACATCAACACCAACCCTTTTATTTAATCTTCAAATAGACACACTATGGTATATGTTGTACTGTTTTTTTTTGCTAATCGAGTTTTCATGCATGCCTAATTGGTTGACTATTTGACATACTTATGGTTGACAAAATAATTATTGAATTTACAGTGTTGATTTAGGCCTTCCGGGCTTCCCAACCAAGGATTTGCACTATAGGTTTCTTCCTCAATTCACTCTATTGTTCTACATCCGAATCAGAGACTATTGAAAGGTATGACTTCTTTATTGAATGTTAAGCATGTGTTCATCATTTTATGCAATAATAGACATTGATTCTTTCTTTTTTCTGTCTTAAAGACAGTTGCAATAGCAGCTTGTAATATTGTTCTGAACACTATAGAGCATATTTAGTAGCATATAATCACTGATATAATAATGGGCAAATGGTAACCAGTAATAATATGGTTTGACAGAGAGTTCATTAATTTAGCCATTAACTAAAACATATTTTTTGTTTTTTAATATACAAAATATAAACTAGTTGCTGTCAAAGAAACGAAAATACACTATGGGGATGGAAGAAGGAACATCGACATCAGGTGCAGCTATTTTCTTGGGCCTAAATCTGATCTCCTGGTGGTCCAGAAAACAGCAAGTGGTAGCCCACATTACTATGTGGCTTCAAACCTTACTTGAACAACTTGGTGTTCCTACTTTGAAGCCTCTCATTTTGTGTGATAGTCAAATCGTTGCGGCACAAGCACATAAACCTATTGTTGAAAGGGAAAAATCAACAATTTCTAGATCGATCTCTTCTTTGTAAGGGAAAAGGTTCTAAGTAACAAACTATGTGGGTCACATACCTACTCTGGGTCATTGGGCAGATGTTCTCACAAAGCCCCTCTGTTCTACTAGATTTGACTTCATTAGGAACAAAGTCAAGGTGTGAAACATCCATGAAGCTCACACATGTTTAGTTTGTTAGGGGTATGTGAGTATTATACTGGATTATATGAGATTAGCGTGTGGAAGTTAGTAGTCCAGCTGTTTTTTGAGAGGTGGCAGCTAACTGTTAGAAGCTTGCTTTGCAAGTCTTAGAAACTTACTCTGCAAGTCGTACAAACTTGCTCTGCAACTCTCATAGGCCTCTATAAAAACTACAGTGTAACTGAAACTCTTTCGGAATGAAATTAAATGTCATAGTTCCACAAATTTTTATGCATTTCTCTCTCTTTCTCTTACTCTCTATTTCTCTCTCCTTCTATTTTGTAGTTTCAATTCATTTCTAGTAGATGTCATCCCTCTCTTTTTGTGTACTCAAAGTCAGAATATGTGTATGGCCAATTTGAGTAATTAAAAAAAGTTATTTGGGTTTAGGGCATGACTAAGAAAAAATGTGTTAGGGTGTGTGTGTGTATCAATGCCTATTTTGTTTGAGTAGTAAAGCTTCAACCTTGGACCTGAACCTTATCCCATTTACCCTCCTGTGAGAATAAACCCAGATTATTTACTGTCATTTTATCAATAATAACTGTGAAGGTGTATTAGGGAAGCTGCAGATTTTCTAAACAGTAGTGTGCTGTCTATGCCATTTTTATATCTTGGTATACCAATTGGGACAAATCCAAGACATAGTGCCATCTGGGACCCAGTTGTTAGGAAGTGCGAGGGAAAACTAGCTAGATGGAAACAAAAACATGTTTCCTATGGAGGGAGAGTCACCTTGATAAATTCAGTCCTAACAGCGCTTCCAATATATTTTCTTTCTTTTTTCAGGATACCGGATAAAGTTGTTGACAAGCTGATCAACATACAGCGTAGATTCTTATGGGGCGGAGGTTTGGAGCAGCAAAAGATTGCCTGGGTCAATTGGAAAATTGTGTGTCTTCCAAAAGACAAAGGTGGTCTTGGCATAAAAGATTTACAGGTACTTAACACAGCGTTGCTAGGAAAGTGGAGTTGGGAGCTATTTCAGAATCATGGGGACATGTGGACCAGAATTCTCACTTCCAAGTATGGAGGGTGGAGATCCCTCGCTGATGCAAGAAGTAGCAGCCACTTATCTCCTTGGTGGAAGGATCTGTTGCAGATTACTCATCAGTAGAATGCAGTAGTAATTAAAAATCAGATAGAACGGAGGGTGGGGCGCGGAGATAAATTCAGATTTTGGGAGGATTCTTGGGTAGGTGCCGGCAGAACATTAATGGCAAAGTATCCCAGACTATACCACATCTCCAATCAGCAACACCAACTTATCAGCAGTGTGGGGAGTCAAAAAGGTGCAGGGTGGGAATGGAACTTTAGTTGGAGGAGATCTCTATTTGAAAATGAAATTGGGATGGCTGCTGAATTTTTAGAGGAGTTAGCTCAAGTAACAATTCATCACAACAGACCAGACTTATGGGTTTGGAAGGCTGACCCGAGCGGGAATTACTCTACAAAATCTGCATACCAGCTATTGGTGGAAGCAACAAGGGGGGTTTCTGAAGATAGGACTTTTGTGGAACTATGGAATCTTAAGATCCCATTTAAAGCGGCAGTGTTCGCATGGAGGCTCATTAAAGACTGCTTGCCAACTAGGACAAACCTAAGGACCAGACAAGTGGAGCTAAATGATTTACGGTGTCCACTGTGCAACAGTCCGGAGGAGGATGCAGCACACCTATTCTTCCATTGCACTAAAACCCTACCTCTATGGTGGGAATCTCAGTCATGGGTGAACTCATCGGGTGTATTTCCACATAATCCCAAAGATCATTTTTGGAAACATGATAACAAGCCTGCTGCTAGAGTTAGATCCAAAAGATGGAAGTGCTGGTGGGTAGCGCTAACATGGACCATTTGGAAGCATCGAAACGAGGTAGTCTTTGATAACCAATCTTTTGATGGAAGCAAAGTGATTAATGATGCATTATTTCTACTATGGTCTTGGCTTAAGGTTATGGAGAAGGGTTTCACAATGCAATTTAGCTACTGGTCCTCCCACCTCAAAGCAGCTTTCTAAAACTAGAGAGTGATCATATTTGTAACAGTTTCAAATAGCTTTGCAGGGCATGTATATTTCCTCTATGGGTTCAGTCAGATTCTTAGTGTTTCGAATCTGTTGTATACCTATCCTCTATATGTACTTTAGTACCTCTGGTACTCATCTATAATATAATATTACTTTTGCTGAGCAAAAAAAAAAAACAAATACCACAAACTACAACAATATATGTTTCACTAATAGCCATCATTTGATAACTTTGTAAGCAAAACAAAACTTACGGCTAGGACAAGAAATGGGATAACTTCCATGATGATCAGAATAGATTTTACACCAAGCACACTAAAAAATCCAACTGATCCAATGATAGACAGCATAACAAGAATTACTCCTGAAAGACCAAGCATCACCTGCAATCTGAAACTATCCAATAAATATTTATGTACATCATAAAAATCTATCTCCACAACATAAACTGCTTCAAATCATAAATTGATTTTCGTAAGTAAAACTAATAAAGGATAAAGGAGAGGGAAGATAAATTACAAATCAAAAAATAGAAAGGGAGAAAGATGGATTGATACAGTGGATGGGACAACACCTTAGATGAAATATAGAAAGACAAAGGGTGGAGGGTATCCCCTAAAGTAAGAGATATGTAAGCAAACATCACAAGATAGCTAACCTGCAATAAAATAAGGTACAATTGAAGAATTAAACAAATTACACCTACAAACAGAAAATATTAATTTTGGAAATACATGACATAGAACTCGTTCAGATAATACCATAATTCCATAATCATTACATGTCTCAGACAAAAAAAAATCAAGTACCTTTTAGGACAATCAAGTATCAACAAAAGAAAGGAGGATGTTACCAATATAGTTATAGCATCTGCAGTACTTTCAATTCTTCCTCAATAGAGCTTTCAGATAAAAAAGCCAGTGTCAAATTTCTTGGTTGTACCATCGGTAACAGCTCATCCTATTACAAACAGCATAATAGATGTGGGGAATCAGGAAAACAAGGACGAGTAGTTAGGAAATAGAAAAGCCCTGATTCCAGGATACATGACCATGTAACATCACAAACAACAAACAAGCTACTAAAACATTTTATGTATCTTTGTTGTTCTTTCTGCAAAGGAAGACCTAGGACTCAGTTATGGGATGTGTAAATTAAGCTAAGTGTGAGTACTAATACCCACAGGGAGTCAAACCCGGATAAAGTATTTCCTAGGGATGAATCAAATTGCAGCAACCTTGACCAGTTATTTTTCTGCTGAAGCAAATTGGCATTATAGCTTAAAATATACAAACACAGTTGACTAACTATGCAAGACTAGTGTCTGACTGAAGATACAAGTTATTCGTCAGTGAAAGGAACAAAAGTATATATACAAGATACTAACCTTCACCAACTGAATAAAGGTCTTCTCCCAAGCAACTGCCTTTCTGGTTCCATTACCTTCTTCATTAATAGCATTATTTAATGGATATGTTACGATGAACGCAGATGCCTGTCTTAAATAAATCACATTATAGTTATCATATGTTCAACAAAATTATATCCATTCACAGCATTAGAAATGAGTGTAAACTGATTTAGAAACTAGTTTGTGAGCTTAACAACCTATTTTCCTTAAAAGATCGTGGAGATGTTGATTATTTTTTGGGAATTGAAGCAGCTAATCAAGCTGATGGCTGACATATACTTACTCCATCTAAGTATATGTGTATTAGGGATCTTCAAGCAAAGACAAAAATGGATGAAGCAAATCCTATTGGTTCTCCTATGGTTGTAGCCTGTAAACTCTCTAAATGAAGCTCAGAAAGATTCTCTGACCCTACCCTTTACAGATTAGTTGTTGGGGCAGTTGACTATGCCACCATAACAAGATCAGTAAAACTGTAAAATGCAGAGAAGTGAAATTAAAGAGAGAGAGAGAGAGAGAGAAAGAGTGAAAACTGATCATTTTGGGTAGAGACCCTAATTTCATCAAAGACTAAATGTTTTAATTGAGTGATGAAAATCAGTTGTACCAGAAATAAATTTCTCCATGATTTGTTTAGGTAAACTCAACACAGTAGCATTGTTTGACAGGGTATATCAGTTTCCCCTTATATAGAAAAGTATTTCCCCTCATATTTTAAAATGAATTTTGTTATCAACTAAATGTAGGATGTCATCAGTTTGTCCATGTATGTCAAGCATTTTTTTGCACAACAACTTCAATGCCGATGTTCAAATCCAAACAGAGGCATGAAAATTTGTCCTCTGAGTTGTTAATATTTTGTTTCCTCTCTGCATCTACAAGTGGAGAAGTAGTTGTTGCACGAGAAAGATGGGTTCATAGTACTGAACTTAACCATTCACTAATGAAAATGACAATTGCATCCTTCATAGGCACAGACAGATTCACTACCAGCAAGGATTATAGGTCCATTTTCAATTCATTGCTTAACACCCTGTTTAGAAAAGTCATCAACTTGCTCCAAATATTCCATAAAGAAAAACCTATGAGGATTCTCATTCACTGCTTCCCCAAATCTCTGAAGATAACTGCCCCCAAACTCATCTCCTAGCCTTTTATATTTGGACTCCTCATGAGCTAAAGAGAAACAACTTTAACCAATGGAGACAAAGTTACTGTAACACCCAAAAATTACTTTAGCTAGCTCTTTTGACACATGTTGTTTTGCTTCAGAATCCACACCTACAAAGAAAACCCAAGTTTGTTTCCTTACATCTGTCTTCACTAAGTCATTCCCTACTTAAGCAATCATGACCTACAAAGAAGCACAATGCTTGCAATCTCCTTGGCTGTTTTTTTCGGTTGTGGAGGCTTTTGCTCCAATGCATCACATAGAATCTTTAGATTCTCATCATTATGGTCGTTGAATATCACTCAAAACCAAAACGAAAATGATTAATCATGAAAACCACTAAAACAAACAAACAAAACCACTGTAAAGGGGTGAAGATCCCAAATAATTTCAAGGGAGGGGTGACATGTCTTGCCCTTAATTTATGTCCTGATCATGAAAATCATTGAAACAAACAAAACCAAAACGAAAATCAATATGACTCAAAAATGCATTACAATAATAACATTGAAAGCAGAAAATATTACATAGAACAATAAATTAATTATGTACCTATCAAACTTTAAAGCAAGGCTGAAGCTACCAATTGCAACTGTAAAGGGGTGAAGATCCCAAATAATTTCAAGGGAGGGGCGACATGCCTTGTCGTTAATTTATGTTCTAAAACTTCTAATCCCCCATCAGCCACTTGCGCATGACAGTGGCAATGTGAAGCCAACAGTAATAGCTGCTTTAACTAGGGTTGAAGCCTCGAGTGTCAAAGGCTGTAGCTGTATGCTACTAACTCCTCCTCTCATCTTTCCAACTTGTTGCAGCTTCCACATCCTCAAAGTATAATAATACCTCGCAGAGAATTTGGAGTTTTGATTAAACCAACTTTTGGAGTTTTGTTCTAGGTTTAGAAAAAAATAACTTAAATGGATATTTGTTTGAATGACGTTGAGCAATTTGGGTGGAAATAAATAATAAAATTCTATTTGTAGGATTTTGGTAGTATGAGGAAGATGCCGGTATATATGTGTGTGCAAATTTTGGAGTCAGACCTTTGTGCATCAACTCGTCCAAAATTAAATATGCTTCATCAATCCTTCCCACCTTCCCAAACCCATCAATAACACTACTATACACCACAACATTCAAATCAACACATTTTGACTTTGCTTCTTCAAATAACGTCTATGGTTCATCCAGCCTGTCAATTATAGCAAGTCCATCAATGACAGAACCATACGTTACAAAAGTATGCACATTTTGATTTTGATTTTGCTTCTTCAAATAATGTCTATGGTTCTCCAAGTGTAGATTCAACCTTGTTCTTAACATATGCTGATGTCAACGAAATAACAACAGGGGAAAAATGGTTGAACATAGCCATACTTCAGTTGTGGACCATGTAAGTAAAATTCATTTGTGACTATTAAATCCATATTGCTTTGTCATATACCTCATGTTGAGTAATTTGATCTAATCTCCAAATTAGGTATATGGATGAGTGGAGTAGTAGCTTGGGTCATGTATCGCTATATGGATCCTTGAACCTCAATCAATACATAACGCAAAGGACAGACGTGGGCAATGTGAAGAATATATTGGAAAATGGCTTAAGGAATCTCAGCAACAAGTGTACTTAGGAGCTTATCTGAATCAGTAAGTAAAATATATTTAGGCTATCATGCAACAAATTTTGCGTTCATTAAGTGTATCTGTTGTGTCAATTGCAGGGCCCATTGGCAACTTCTTGTTTTGTGTCCTACAAACAATAAGGTGGTCTAGTTTTGTTCGATACGGAAAAGGCCTGATGTTCATATCAAAACTGCAATTAACAAGTTAAGTAATATATTTGAAGTCGTTCAACGTTTTTTTTTACATCGAAACATACATTGTGACCTTATATATGTGATGATATTAATCTTCCAACGCAGTGCATTTAAGGCATTAAAGACGACTGATGATGGCAAAGTTCCTCAAACTACACCCCAGTGGATTGAAGTTAAGGTTAGTCTCAGTTCAAACCATGTTTGCAAATGAAAATGTTCTTAAACTTGTTAATACAAACATTCAATTATTTTTCTCATTTCATGTAGAGTCACGTTCAACAAGGAGGCTATGAGTGTAGGTATTATGTGATGCATTGGATTTGGAACATAATTATCGGGGAGTTGAAGACTGATTGGAGTCTGGTAAATTGTCTATTCCCAAAACATTGACGGAAAATGCTCATATTTTCTTTCTTTTTAAGTGGAAATGATAATTTCTTTGTTTGTCACAATGTGTAGTGGTTCGATGATGCCACGCCACTAGACATGGAGACAATCACAGGATTATGTCAAAAATGGGCAGAATATTTTTTTAAACTTAGAAGCATCAATTGTACAAATCAGTAATTAGATGACTTGCAGACATCCAGTTTGTGTTTTTCATGTATTTGTTTTAAGTTTTATAAACACTTTTGCTGTTGTAATGATTAATATTTGGCAATCAAAATATAAATACTCTTGAAAGTCCTGGGAATCATTTGTACACTTTTCTGTTAATAGAAACCTTTTTTTTTCTTTCTATAATTCTGATTATGATCCATAGTGTTATATTGGTCTATCCCCATGTTTTTTCATTTTTGTTTTTGCCATGCACAATGTAGAAGAAATAGAAGTTAGAAACAGGTTTGTTGACCTTGGCATTTCTCATCATGGTTTAGTTTTTTTCACCTCAACAGTCTTTTTTGCAAGATACACTTGATGTACTCTTTCTTTGTAGTAGGTACCTGTTGATGGTTTTGAAGGAATTATTGATGAAGGTGTCGCCAAAGTTGTTGCTGGTTTGGCTCTCAAAGTGTCTGATAGAAATAAGTCGATTGAAAAGGTGAATAATTTGTGTTGGACCTTGTGGCTTCAATAACTTAAAAGGGATAGTCTTAGAATGCAGAAGAAGCAGCAATCAATTTAATAATATTCTTTAAACATGCAAGACATAATTGATTGCAATAACACAAATGAGATAAGGGAAGAGAGAATGCAAACACAGGTTTATACTGGTTCGGCAAATTCCGAGCCTATGTCCAGTACTCAAGCAACCCACTTGAGATTTCTACTATCTTTGTAAAATCCTTTACAACTTCTGAACCACACAGGGACAACCCATCCCTTGTGTTCAGGAATCCTTACAACTCAAGAGACCCTCGGTCCCTTAATCAATCTCATTGAGTAAGAAGAATGGAAGAAGAATTCTCTCTTCAAGAGAAGAATATTACAATAAAGATCCATGGTTGAACTCTTAATGGATTTGCAAGTGTTTGCCCAAGAGTTCTTGAGAGAGCATTTGGCAATGAAGTTCTCTAGGAATCTCTCTTATTTCCTTTTGAGAGGATAAAACATTTTCAACAAGCAAAACACTCTCATGAAATTCGTGCCCAAGTCACCTATTTATAGGCATTTGATGGCCATTCACAAATCCAATGAAAAGATGTGACTGTTGGCATATTTTCTTAAAACTCTCCACTGGTAATCGATTACAATGTTTGTGTAATCGATTACACAGTTATAATTTGAAGGGTCATGACTTTTGAATTTGAATTTCAGGAGTTTCATTGCTGGTAATCGATTACAGACATATGGTAATCGATTACATGTTGAAAATTCAAATTCAAAACCCTTTTCAACAACTATTTCTCAACCTTGTCTTTTGGTAATCGATTACATGTTGAAAATTCAAATTCAAAACCCTTTTCAACAACTATTTCTCAACCTTGTCTTCTGGTAATCGATTACCAGAGCCTTGAATGTCTTGAAAGCACTTTGTTTTAAGGCAAGCCTTGATCTTGAGTTAATCTTGAAGCAAGGCTTTGTTTGTTGAAGCAATCTTGTATTAATCTTGAAGCTGTTGGATCAAGTGGCCTCGGAATAATTAAGAAGGGGGGGTTGAATTAATTATTAACGAACCTTTACTAATTAAAAATCTATCCTTCTTAATATTACCAAAAGTAAAAGCAATAATTAAAGTGCACAGCGGAAATTAAAAGAGTATGGAAGAAGAAGACAAACACAGGAGATTTATACTGGTTCGGCAACAACCCATGCCTACATCCAATCCCCAAGCGACCTGCGGTCCTTGAGATTTCTTTTCAACCTTGTAAAAATCCTTTTACAAGCAAAGATCCACAAGGGATGTACCCTCCCTTGTTCTCTTTGAACAACCTAGTGGATGTACCCTCCACTAGAACTGATCCACAAGAGATGTACCCTCTCTTGTTCTCAGTCACAACAACCCAAGTAGATGTACCCTCCAATGTGTTAAGACAAAGTTCTCAGGCGGTTAGTCCTTTGAAACTTTGTGAAGGGGGAAACAAAAGAATTCTCAGGCGGATAGTCCTTTGAAATCTTTTGTTTATGGGAAAGGGAAGAATCAAAAGAATTCTCAGACTGTGTCATTTTGAATTCTTTGACAAGGGAGAAGGGAGACACAAAATAATTCAGGCGGTTAGTCCTTCATTCTTTTAGAAAAGGGAGAAGAGAGACACAAAAAGAATTCAGGTGGTTAATCCTTGACGAATTCTTTTTGGCAAAGGGAGAAGGAAATGAAAAAGATGAATAGCACAAGTTTTTGAATAAAGAACTTTTCTTGGAAAAGAAAGTTTTGTACAAAAACTTTTAGAAAGATGAAGAGAAGATGAAACCAGAAAGTTCTGAAAGAAATGAAAGAAGATGTTGAAAGATAGATTGAAAGATATAATGATTGAAAGAGATGTTTGATATAAAAAATATATGTTTCATGTCAAGGTCACATATTTATAGTTTCTTGATGACTCAAGTCAAAACTTATAACTCTTGCTAATTCCTTTAAAACTAATCACTTAAAAAGTTATGACTTTTGAAAGAATCTTCAGAAACAAGTCACTTGAAGAAATGTGACTTTTGGAAATGAATTTTTCGAAAACAGTCACTGGTAATCGATTACCATAAAGGTGTAATCGATTACACATCAACAGATGTGACTCTTCATTTTGAATTTTGAAAATATTAATGTTTTAAAACATTGGTAATCGATTACTACAATCTGGTAATCGATTACCAGAGAGTAAAACTCTTTGGTAATGATTTTGTGAAAACTTTTTGTGCTACTCAATGTTTTGAAAAACTTTTTAATACTTATCTTGATTAAGTCTTCTCTTGATTCTTGAATCTTTGAGTCTTGAATCTTGATCTTGATTATTCTTGAATCTTGAATCTTGAATCTTCTTGATGAAACTTTCTCTTGATTCTTGAATTGTTCTTGACTCAATCTTGAAATCATTCTCTTGGGCTTTTTGTCATCATCTTTGTTATCATCAAAATACCTTGAATCAATCTTGATTCATCACTATGAAGCAATGAAGTTTGCTTCTACATAAGCCATTCTTATCTTTTGAAGCAACTTTGTTTGATTCTTCTTTTGACATCATCAAAATCATGTATACATACATTCACATTCTCCCCCTTTATGATGATGACAAACATGTGATTTCTTCTCGACACCATCAAAGCTTACATGATTTACATTCTCCCCCTTTCTCAAGCAAATTCTTCTTGACATCATCAAAATCTTCATGATTTACAATTTGTATAAACTTTTTGTTGATTGTGGCTGCAGTCTTTTGGAAGTAAGCATTTGCAAGTTTTACCCATGTGCACTTTATTTCTCTTATTGTCATAAAACTGTATCTTACAAGATTTACATTGCAGCATATGGAGATTCTAAATCCATTGACATTTATAACAATTATTGCTTAAATAAGATACATTTAGAGATGTATCTGAAACCTGAATTGTAATTGGAACTGTAATTATCACAGCTAGTTGAAGCTTGCTTAACCATAGAAAAGATTTTATTTTGGGGTCTAGTTGATTCTTTGCATTGAGTGTTATTGTCCTTAGCGTAGCTAACCATTAAGTGACACTGACTAGTTGTTCATGTTGGTGAAAATTGTTGTGTCTGGGGAGATGATTATGGACATATTCATAAACTCTTTTGACTGCATATTCGTGTTCCCCTTTAAATAAGTTTATGTCCTTGTATGTAAAGCATGCATTGCCTACAAAGGAGATGAATCCTACTGAGAAATATTGCAAACAGGCAGATCTAGTGTTATGCCTGGGTACAAGGTAATAACATCACTTTTTTCTTATCACGACAACAATTTTATTTTATTTTTATTTTCCTCTATTTTTTTTCAGTACTATGCTATCGGTATGTCTATTTCTCTATCCTTACTTGTTTGTCCAGACTTGTAGGTACTTAATTGCATATTATTAAATGTGTCAAAATAGAACAAGTCTATTTCTAAACAGACCTGATAATCATTGGCTTAAGTTTTGTGGCAAAAGTTTTACTGCTCTAGTAATTCCTAAGTGTGCTGATATACTGACTTCTTGCACTGGTAAGTCAAAGGGATCTTCATGTTTTGCTTAATCTCTTCCAAAATGAACAGCCTCGGAGCTTGAACCATCTTTAACATAGTTATATGTAGAATCACAACAATTGTGGCATGTGTGGTTAAGCCCAATGGACAATAGGTATCTTATACTTTGGCAGAATAGAGTATGAGAATGGCACTGCTTCAGAAGAAATTAATATAGAAACAAAAAAAATGAAGAAATATTTTTTTTAAGAGGCTTGGGTTGAACCTGAAGGCTACTGAGGTGAGGCTTGGGTTGCCAGGGTGTGAGTCACCAGAGAGAGAGGGTGTGTTTAAGAGTGTGGTGGTGTCTGGGGCCAAGAGGGGTTTCTCTGATGCCATTGATGGAAATTGCAATGGTGGTGGATCTGAAAAAGATGTCGCTGCCTTGTTTTCTCCAACTTCAAGGGGTGCTGTTAGTGTTAGTGTTAGTGTTGCCAAGTCTCTCACTCTCACTACACAAGACTACACCAACCACCCAATTGCTTTGGGTGCTTCTGTTCTTTGTGAAACTGTTCCACACTCTCCAAAACCATTACATGAGAATAAGCCCCAGATTTGTGCTCCAGCTGCAAAGTAAATTCTTTACTTCACTTTCTCCTTGGTATGTAGTATTAGATGACTGTGTCTGTGTGTGTTTCATATTTAGTTTTTCTTGTCTACTTTTGTTTGGCTTATTAGGTTGTTGATGTTGGTTCTGCCTTCATGAAAGTATTTTATTTAATTGTCTTGTGTCTATTTAGTGTTTATAGTTTCTCTGTGTGTTTTTAGCTAGTTGGGAGCAACATGTTTCTTTTCGTGTTAAGTGATTGGGTAGACATGCAAATGATTCAGAGGAAGAGGGAAGTTCCTTTTTTTTCCTCTTTTTGTTTAGTCTTTAATCGAGCCTAATATGTAACTGACCTTAGGTAGTGGATAAAGTTGCTTTGTTGTTGTTGTTTATATTTTTATCAGTTGGAATTTAAACTTAATGAATCAACTCAGCCTGTTGCTGATTACTCTCATGTTAGCCTCTAGCGTTAAACTATGTGTTATTACATGTGTTCTTTGTAATTTAGAGGATATTCCTTCTATGTTATTAATCATCGTATAGTTACTTTGTTTCTTCCATTATTTTGAATTGCATGGTTGCAGTTTTGAATTGTCGGGTACTCTCTAGACAATCATTAGAATGTTTTGTTTTGTGGAGTCAAGTATTCCCAGACAAATTTGTGGAGTTCTATGCGCCCACGTGCCATGGACAGCTTTATTTAAGATTTAGGCTATGTTGATTTATTTTTTTTTATTTGAAAGTTACTTTGAAGTTAAAGTTTAATTGTGTTTTTAGTCTCTCTAATTTATTAAATAGGTGATTTTAATTTTAGTTTTAATTGATTAAATCAATGTCCATATTTTTAAAATTAAAGAAAATTTAAGTATGATATTCAAGGGGAGATATAAGGTTGGTTTGGTAATAAAGGGAAAAAAGAGTAAAGGTTCCACTGAAAAAAAAATTAGCAATTTAATATTTATTGATAAAAAATGTCTAATAATCAATTGTCACCTTTTCTTCCTTTGTGAGCTTTAATGCATCTTTGAGGATATGTTACTTGTTTTCTTATGAGCTTGACATGTACCGTGGCCTGCACATTTCTCCTTTTGAATTAAATGCTTTGCCTCTTTATAATATAAGACTTTGATATATATTCTTAAGCAAGGATATAAAGAACAATATATATTAAGAGGTTCAACGTCCCAAGGAAGTTTTTGAAGAGGAGTCTAAGGATGTTCATAAAAAAGTAAAAGCTCGAGACATGATATTTGTTTCGTACGAGGATAAAAGTTCGCATGATAACTTATGCATGTCAACAAAAACATGGTTATCATGTTTTAGGAAACATCAAAACTTTGGGGGTTTAGACATTTTATAAGTCTTTAGTTCCACTATTGCCTTGGGGTGTATAATAAATACTTTTGTCCAATCCACTTATATAGTTACACTTTTTCCATTTGACAAAGCCATTTTTGCCACATGAGACATCTTTGTAATTCTTGAAATTTGAAACATCTTGATGATGAACTTATTTTTAATAAATTCAAGAAATTGACTCATGTATAGGTTGAAAAGATTACTAATGAGAACCATTTAAGAAAATAATGATATTAATAAGCCTTGATGGCTTGGTGGTGAAGAAACAAGGGAGGTGAGAGAGGTTATGAGTATAAATCCTTCCACTAACAAAAAAAAAAAAAAAAACTAACTAGTATTTGTTGATAAAAAAAAATAAAAAAAAAAAGTCTTGATGGCCACTTTCCAGTACTTTCACTTGTGGCCTCCCTTCCACTCGCTGCAAAAGTACCTTTATTTCCAGAAATGAAGTTTATAAAAAAAAATGTTTAACCATTGGAAATGAAGGAAATCCTGCAGCACTTACGCTTTAACCAAAATTATTCGTTGAATAAATTAACATACGGTCTAGCAATAACAAAGGTGCAAAGAAGGATTGACAGGGGAGCATAACGGCCAACAAGAATTGACAACTTCAAACAGCATGAACTCATTTAAGAACCTACACATAGACCAAGGAAAGTTCTATTTCCGGAAACAGTTTGTTATTGAATAGGATCAATTTGAGTTAAGCTACAGGAGATCAACACAATAGGACTAGAATCACAACCAAAAGAATTGTATAATAAATCTTGTATTTCCCAGCTAAATACAGATAAATTAAGTTATATAAAGTGTGGCAGTTACATAGCAAATTAATAAAAAGATAAAAAGAACAAATCACAATCTTGCACACAAAGTGTCTCTATTGACCAAAACAAAGAAAGACACAGAAAGGGAGAAAAAGGCACAAATTTAAGACAAATGTTTTTCAATGATGCTTTCCTGGGAAGAGAGAGCCTTGAATATTTACAAGTGCTACACACACCTCATGACCATTCACAACCCTATTTTTATCTCTTCTGTTCAGAATATAATTCATGCTTCACATAAATCATTTTTTGCCCCAGCAAAAGCAGCAACTCTGGACAAAACAAAGATAAAAACAAAGAGAAGCAATGAAACACCAGTATGATGATGAAAACTCAAGTTACAGATGTACTGTCCAAACATTAAACAGGTGTTGCAGGCATACCTGAGCTTTGTCGTCGGCAGGTTGGTTCCGAGCAGCATATTGTCTCCCATTAGGCGTAACTGGCACGTGTCCAGCCCCCACCTGTTTCTCCTCCCGCACTTTGTTGAAAATGTGAGTGTAGCCATCAGCCGATGCAGGGTTGCTCTCATCCCACTCACCAAACTTTGGAACAGCAGCACCTTTATCAGGCTGCCAAATCAGAAATTATTTGTGAAGGAAAGTCTCATAAAGACTCCAAAATCAAATCCTTACAGATTTCCAAACTGATCAATCACTGATGCAATATTCATGATTCTTACATTTCATGCCACACATAAAACGGGACAATAGAAAACTTACAGTTTCATCCCCTCGGTTAGGTGGTCTTAATCGGGACCTTCCTGGGGTACCATGGCTACTGTCATATGAATTTTTTCCTTCCCAAGAAGGACTATCTCTTCCAGGGGTCTTTGCCTGGCGATGAAGGGGTGAACGGTCAATGCTGTGCTCAGACCCAGTACTTTGTCTTGAAGGTCTTTTACGGTTGTCAGCAGAACCTACTCCGTGACCTCGATAGGCAGAATCACTGCCACCATGGCGAGCTGGAGAGTCAGTAAATTGTTTAGGATCACCATCCTCCCTACTCATTTGTAACTCATGTATTGATCTCACTGATCCCTTTCCAGATGGATCCTCTGAATGAACTCTGGGTTTTGAATGGGGTAGGCCAGCAGAAGAAACTACATCTGAATTTTCCTTGGTGTCATTTGGATTAATCATCTTTGAACCTGGCTGACCTTTCTGGGCTTTGTCAGAATGAGCTGTATCTGAAACATTCTCTTCACTCTTGCCTAACATTGGAACATTAGAACGTTGCTGTCAAAAAGAAACATTCAAAAGATCCTGTTAATTAGCTGATACAAGTCTTAAATGCTAATGGATGTCATTCCAGTATCAGAACCACTTTAGAGTTATCAACATTCAACAGAGAAACAACAGAGAAAGGAAATAAAAGATAGACTCCTTTTGCTTTTCTTTGCAATAAGGATCATCTTTTGGTACTTCAGGAGATTCAATGTATTACAAGGTTATTTCATTGCGAAATGGTGTTGTTGTGAAAATGGCTGAACTCAACAGTACATACCATATAGTACACTGGGATCTGTTTCACTTTGAATCTAAAATGATAGAACAGCTAACATAGGGTGATTCCATCAAACCCAATTTAAGTCTCTCAGAGATTTCTGAACAGAATGTATGTATAGATGAAGAAAGAAGCAAACCAAAAGCACCTAGGTGAAGCATAGAGTACTAAACTTTCCCAAAGCAAATGCAATTTTAAACATTAAACTACAAAATTCAAGCATCTCTATAAGCACGGTAAATTACTGCAAACAATGCACACCCAGAAACAAAGTTTCTCCATTTACTTGTTTCTCATCCATTATCAACTATCAAAACAAATCCCCCAAGGAACTCTCCAATGGTGGAAGGATTATGCAGAGAAAAACTCCAAATAACCTTTTCCAAATTGTCCATGCAACTGAACAATGCAAAATATATTAGAATGGATAATCAAAACCAGAAATTGATAATTCCATATTTTAGGATATGAAGTTTTACTTGCCCCCCAGTCTTGTAAGTGGAAAAATATTATTCATAACATAGGTAAAAACAATAAAGCAGATACCATGAAAGTACCATAAGAAAAGTCTTTTTTTTGTGTATGTATGTGACTAGGGAAGGAGGCATGGGATAATGGAATTCACAGGGATCAAACCCCCCAACCAAAGAATAACTTCATCTCTAAGGTTTGCACATATTCAAGAACATTGCCAACAAACAGGTGCCAAAGAAGCAAGGCTATTATTATTCTATAATTACATTAATATTATATAACCACCCAGTATCTTTCAGAAGGCATGATAGAAACTCAAAATACAAGTTTTAGTGCTGTTGTTATATAAAGTCATAAATAATTTCCTAGGTCTAATCTTTAGAAAAGTCTCTTCATCCTACAAGGCTGATTCATGACAATTTTCTTGTTGAAATTCAAGTTTTAGTGCTGTTGTTATTAAAAGTCATAAATGGCTTTCTAGGTCAGATCTTTTAGACAGCCTCTTAACTTCATCCTACAAGGCCGATTCACGAAAATCTGCTTGTTGAAGTTAGTTCATTTACATCTTCATAAAGTTCAATTTAGATTTCTTGATTCCAGTTTCATAAACTGCTGGTTTTTAAACCAGCATATCATAGATTTAATTTACAGTAGTTTACAAACCTAACAATTTAACTTCAACAGACACATATTTGCAAAATCAATACAACTTAAATCACACTAGCATCATTCATTTTCACTCTCATGAGTCTCATCTCTTCCATCAGACCATCCATTATATATTAAAAATTTGTTGAATATACTGATACCACTGAAAGTCAAAGTCATAACATAAAGCAGTAAATTCCCCATCAAAATTATTATGCTGTCAATTGATATTACATAAGAGTCATCACTATTTGGAAAAGCGGAAAAGATATTATAGTGTATTTGGTTAATACCAAGAATCAATTCTAGTTCTCAAAAATCATGGTGGTACCATGAAAAAGTAGAAACAACTGTTTGATGCTTTACCATCATGAAAAATCAATTTATTTCTCATCATTAATCTAATCCAAATGCACTATTAGTAATCTTCTTGGGAAAGAAAAGTTCAAAGGTTCCTCTTACTTTGTTTAAAAGGCCAAATACATTTGAGATACAGCTGAAGATTGAATTAATCCAGATCTGCAAGTGTGGGTATTAAATTAAAAAGGCAACTTGGTGCTACAAAGCTCCAGACATGGTGGGGTCTAGGGAATGGTTTGACCCATTAAGGGAACAAAAAAAAAGATGGTTATGTTGAATGGAGTAACTTTGGAGCTAGGATCTGATGATTAGTGTGAGTATTAAATTTCTATCAGAAAACCCATGCTTAGAGGGTTCAATTTCCCCAATCACCTGAGTGTTCTTACCATGTTCATGCATTATGTTAGACCACCACAAAAGTGGAGATCTTTAACTTCTATTTTCTTTTCCCTTTTCTGGCTTTTCATCTTTAAAAAGCATGTTATGTTATATTAACTATAGCATGATTTTTTAAGATTGTGAGCCAACTATGAGAAAGAAATTAGCAAATGATATAAAGTTCCTATTATCTTTGTTATGCCACTGGATCATCAGATCCTAGCTCCAAAGTAATTTCATCCAACATAGCCATTTTTTCCCATCTTAATAGTTGGTAATTTCGGTTGCCTTTTTTTTCTTACCTGAACAAAGTTGTAGACAGAGCTTTTCAAAGTTGCTCATACATTTCTAGCAAATATATAAGGCCTACTATAGTTATTAATTTTTGCAGGAAATAAAAATCATAGGCTTCTCAAGCTTCTGAATTAACAAAGATTTGTTCATTGCCTCAATTTTGGACTTGATATATAAGGATAGGGATAAAAAATATAGGTGAATTAAAATGTGTAAATTATATCAAACAATACTTTATAAAAGCAAACTTTGATGGAAAGTGGGAAAAGCAACCATTAATTAAGGGGCACATGCTTCCCCACTTTATATATAGAGTATTAAAATACCTCTAAAACAAATTAAAAAAAAATGTCTTTGTTAGTTTGTTATTGCTGTTATTTTTTTAATCTGGATTCCTAAAATATGCATAAATTAAAATCCAACAAGATATAATCCACTCAATAACATAGCACAATTTTACAATAGCGGCTTTATCTTTATATTAGTTACATGTTGTGAAGTTTAAATCCTTCCACTAATCAAATTGTGAAGGGTGAAGCTTTTAGTTTTCAATATTGTTAACTTTTAGACACGGGATTGCATTCGCATCACCAACCGGTACAAAATTAGAAACAAAATTACAAATAGCAGACCTAGTTGTTTTTTTATGTTAATTCAACCAAAATTTATATTTAAGAGTAAGAATTCTTGTTTTTCCGATGATGCTAATAGTAGTGCACACACAACTCAGAACTGGGTACTTGATGCAGCCTAACAAATTTAGAAGTAAAAAATCCATGAAAACAAAACAAATGAATTGTAACACAGAAAAACCATACATGTTTAAATGAATTGCCTCATGATCACAATCAGCAGAGAAATAATGGGATGGGGCAAAACAGAAAAAGAATCAAAATTGGCGAAACTGTATCAAAGCTTCAGAACATGAAGGTATAAACAGTAAACAGAAAAAGAAACAAACCAAAAATAAAAAGGAGCCACACTTAACAAAAGATTACAACATAATGCAAGAGATTGAAACTCTGGCTCCCTACCCTTTTCCTCAAATTTTGTCAGCAGCAAGATATACATAAAACAATAAAAAGTGAAAGAGGAGAGAGAAAAGTAAAAGAACTCACAGCCATTCCTGCTAAAAAAAGCCACTACCCAGAAATTGTGGAGATGAATTGTTGAAGAAAGTTGAGATTTTTCTTTGGATCCGAGCCTGGAAAGGTGAAAGCTGAGAGAACCCAACAAGCTCTTCCACAGAATGCAAAGACCCAGTGTGTGTGTGTGTGTGAGTGTGTGTGTGTGTGTGAGAGAGAGAGAGAGAGAAAAGGAAGCTTAGAGAAAGGTTTATGAACCACTGACCGGGGCCACCGGTAATGTTTGACCATTTTCTTTTTCTCAGTAAATTCTATGTTTCTTCTGCTTCAAAGTCCTTCTCCTTCTACAGTCACACCCTTCACATTGTTATTTCTTATTTTTGCCTAAACCGCTATTTTACCCTCCCTTTGATGGACGCGGCTACGGTGGAGTAGCAAAGTGGACCACCTGTGGAAACGTTGAAAATAACTGGTAATAGGAGGTTTCAAACCGGAAGAAAATATTAAAAAATATATTTTTAAAACAATAAACAGTTATTGAAAGTTTATTTATTTTTTTAATTTGAGTCCTCTTTTTTTTGTCATTAAGGAATGGTGTAACCGAGTCGATTTGGGACCGAGTCAATTTGGACTGGATTTGATCAAACCCATGACTCTACTCATCAAATTTGAACGGATTTATTTGGATTGATTTTCTAAGGAAAAATGAAACTCAACCCAAACCAACTTGTTTTTAAACGGGTTGGGTTGGGTTGGCTCAACGGGTTAAAATATTTAATTTTATTTGTTCTTTTTAAAACACTATTTTTTATAAGCTAATTTTTTTATTAAATAAATCAGACATATTGTTTCTTATTAGTTTTTTATTAAAATGAAAATTTTGGTTTCAAACATCTTTTTCTACTAAAACTAATGAAACATTACGAGACTTACTCTTTGTAAATAGATTCAAAATATTTTTAGAAATCATTTGAAGTGATTTCAATCAATAAATCATTGTCGCTTTCATTCTAAAGGTTAAAGATGCATTGATGCTTACTCAATTCAAGTTGATAATTCTATGTAATCAATAGTCAATAATATTTGATTTAAAAAAATATATTATATATTACATATATTGATGATAATAATAATAATTTAATAGAAATTAACGGGTCAATGGGTCGGGTTAATGGGTCAATGGGTTCAAATATTAAAACTCGTGACCCAACCCAAAACTCAACGAGTTTGATTGGTTCGGTTTGGGTTTGACCAAACACAAAAATTACTCAACCCAAACTTGTGTTCGCTTGATTGATTTAGGTCAATCCGGATTCACGGTTGACTTGCACTCGCTTACACTCCTATCATTAACCTTTCCAAATCCACTCATCTTTCTGCACAACTAGATCCACTTCGTGACCTCTTTCTTCTCCGCAGTGTACGACTTCTCTGACTTCGCTCCTTTGATGTCTCGCTATCTCTCTCGATATCGATCTCTCTCCCATGCTACTATAGCGAGCCGCAACGACGACAATGCCACAACATGCCTCCCATTTCGTCTCATGTGACTAGTTTGACCACAACGCACAATGAGAAATGTTATTGTGGGAAAGTGATGAAAGGAGGTGCAACATGTTCAATTGTGAAGTCTTTGTCATCGCGAGGTCGTGGAATTGTTGTTGCCATACAACAGCTTCCCAATCTCATACGACATCATCATCTTTCGGTGCTACAATTGTCACTAGTCAACAGCTTCTAGATCTAACAATAAAAGCTCAGATCAGATATGAGAAAATAAAAATAAAAAAAAAGATTTGGCAGAGAAGATAAAGTACCTCAAACACACTAAAGGGGGGTTGAATAGTGTGACGGATAAAAACTTTGCCTTTCGAAAAGTTTGAAAGCTTTTCCCAAACAGATATCAATGGACGGTGGGTTTCGTCCAAGGGATTCAAAATCACTTTGCGTTTAAAAAACTAGTTCACAAAACTTGGACACAATAGAGTAGAGGTAAACTCTAAAAAGGAACTAGTTATATAGAAGCACTAAAGAAAACACAGAGGTTTTATACTGATTCACCCCAACTCTTGGGCTATGTCTAGTTCCTTCAAAACTTAAAGGGTTTCACTAATCAAAACTTTGATGACAACCAAGTATTCTCTATGCCACTTCTAGCTACAATAAGTATTCTCTAGGCCACTTCTGACACTACCCTTAATCTCCCCCTAAGATTAAGACCTAAGTATTTTTTGTCACGAAGCCACTCTTGACTTTCACAAACAATAAATGTTTGGTAGAATATGTATTCTAATCACTCAAAGAGTGTTTACACAGTAAGCTCAAATACAATGGAAACTTGCTAACTTAGTAGAGCTAAGGTTCACTCAATTTGCTCAAGTTTCTTTTGTCCAACTAAACTGACAGTGTTGCAACACTTTGTTTGTTTTGACTCAGATGATTCTTGAGTGATTCTACAACTTCATTACGGATATCTTCAAGCTTTATATAGACTCCAGAGCTTCAATTTGTTGAGAGATCCCAACTAGTTGTTGCCTTAACAGCTTGGACGCTTTACACGTGGCATGTTACAATGCAGAGAGAGAGTGTGAGGACCACAAACATCTTCTACAACTTATCTTCAGAGAAATACATCTTGTCAGTGTCGCCTTGTGCTCGGAGCTGACTTTTAGTGTACAATTCAAATACAACGTTAATAGCACAAGACAAAAGGAATAAAGAATGTCAAGACAAGACAATTCAAAACTTCCCTCCTGTGCAATATGGCATGTATTGCTTACTGAACCATGAATATTACTTTCTAATGATAACTCTCAATTCTTGAGGATTGAGTAACAGTTTCATTGCCTTTGGACTATGAGCCAAGTGCTAAAGCACTTGCCTTCTTGGGATGGACGTTGAGGCAACATTGTCTAATGACTGATACTTCGGCTATCGTCCAAAGCCTTTCTCTTCATGCTTTTTGCTTGTATCTCATAGAGATAAACAAACTTGTAGCTTAAGAATGAAAGGTTAACACATAAAATTTATACATTGTTAACATCAAAACCATAGGGACTTAACGATTTGGTACGGTCCAATGTGACTTGGACATAACTAGACTCTAAAGCAGGCATGGGATCATCAAGTATGGCAGCCTCTAAAGCAGGAACCATTGTTGTAAGAACCTCAGGGTGAAGTTGCACAATAGTGGTTGGTGTTGGTGGAGGTGGTTGAGGTATGGGTGCATATTGGTGTTGAACAAATGGAGGCAGCCTTTGTTGCATCATCAAATTCATGTTGTAGAGAACAAAATTGTTAAAGGATTTGAGTGAAGACTTCAAAGCGTTCTTGATCAACAAGTTGGTCTCTATGCGTTCAACAATGATTTTTTTTCCATAGTCTCTTCCAAGTTGGCCTGCTGAAGGCACAATAGTTCTTGAATCCTTTCTTTAGACACATCACTTAGAGCAATGGTGGTCAAAGGAGTACTAGAAATGCTAACGGTGGCTAAGGTATCTTCAACAACTTGTGGAGGTTGTGAAGTAACTTCAAACAGATGAGGCTCAACAACATCTACTTAAGGTCCAAGATGTGCATGAAGATTGTTGAACAAATCTTCAAATTCACGCTTCTCTTGTTGTTGTTTGCTTCAACTTCTTTCTGAATTTCCATTAACTGCAATTCAACTTGTCTTGTTTCCTTTGGAGTTCAGCTGTCATTCCTTGACCTGGAACCCAAGGATTCTGATTAGAAGAGTATAGAAGCTCCTTGATCGCGAGAAACCTTGCCCAGGCAGTGATGATGGCTTTTCTCATTGCATCTTCAGGATACTTATGCAAGTTGAAGACAAATTCAGAGTGAAGAGTATCATGAATTAGACATTGATAAAACTCATTATCTCCTTCTTGCCTTAGGAAACACATCTGCCCATTTTCGAAGGAGTATATCTTGGTTGAACACAATATATGTACCATGCGCTTGTGGTAGGAGTTGTCTTCCTTATCACAGTCAGAGATGGATGCAAGGCGAGAGTTCTTATACATGTATTTATAGTAAAAGAGCATGGCATCATTCTGATCAAACTTAACTCCTAGATTTAATGCAACAAGTTTCTAATTTTCATCCTTTGTCAAGTGCTGACTCAAATCATAATGAATTAGAAGCAAAACTGAGTTGTCTTTTAGGCCTGGATTAGGCATTGACTTGTTGTGGGGAGGAACTTTGTTTTTCTTCTTTCGTAGGTCCAAGGGTGGCAGTCTTGGATCTATTCTATCATACATGAATTTAATAGAAGTTATTTGTTGGATATGTAGAGCTGGAGAATAGCTTGGCCATTGATTTGTCAATCCATATTGCATCATCATCACACTAATGTAATGTACATCATCCTTCATCGGGGAGAGGGCTTGATGTCCAAAATCTAAGGGAACAAACTTAGACATTGGAGTAAAGAGTTGGACATGTTGTGGACTCAGGAAAGGAGACAAGAAATCATCAGAAGAAGGATCAATATCTTGAGAATCGATTTGGAAAATCCAACTAATGGTGTTCTTGTCATAGCTAACCTTTTGTCTGCAAGCTCCATAATTGATTTTGTAGACATTCTGGTGTTGTGCCGCTAGAGATGAAGGATTGGATGCTTTAAGGTGAAGTCGCTTCCACTTTGGAGGGGGAAGAACTTTGATCCCTTTTGGTGAATCCTTTTCAAAAGCCTTGGACGCAACATAAAGGCTATTGGTTCTTGGACGAGGGACATGTAACTTCCTCTTCTTCGACTTTAAGAGGGAACATCGTCCAATCAATCAGAGGTTGGAATTGTGCTTCCATTCTTCTTTGAATGTTGTAAGCATTCTCAGACAGAAAGGCGACAGGGAATCGCAACCTTGCGAGGTCTTCATCAGAGAGATTGAGGTCTCTAGTCGGAGGTCCTTAATGTTGAAAGTGGTCAAGGTGGATACGATGTGGAGGTGCTTCAAAATTTTCATGTTGAACTTCATTGTCCATATCAACAGTGCACTTAGTTCATTTCTTCTTCTTGGGGCAGATTGTCTTAGTTCATCAAAGGCTTCTTTCAAATTATTGAATAGTTGAAGTCTGTTGACGAGCTAGTTGAACATCAGCTGGAGGAGGGGTCATCAGCAACATTATATTGAACGAAGGATTGTTCACCCTCTGGATGCTTAGGTCATTGAGTTTCTCTCTTTCATGTTTGCTTGAATGAGTGTGAATAGAAAGAGAAGGAGCCTATTGAATTTGTTTCACCTTCTTTGTTTAAGGCACAAAGGTCTTATCCGAAGGTGGTGCAACTTTTCTCCTTCTAAAGATCAAGGGACTATCATCCTCACTCTCAGTCTCATTGAGTTCCCTTAGGTGATGGGTAGTGGATGAAGGCTTTTGTTATGGCTTCTAATCTTTTCCTTTGGTAGAGGGAGAAGGTTGTTGTTGCTTCTTAGTTGCAGGCCTCTTGGAGACATTTGCCACTACACCTATTGCCTTGGGGGCAACTAGAGTAAGAGGTGGACGTTGTTGAGGAAGCGCAGCCTTGGACGGAGTTGCGTCCATCCTTTTCTTCATCCTTTGCTTAGCTGGAGCAACTTCTTCTTCTTTGTCCATCCTCTCTTCTTTAGTAGCCTTTTCCCAGACTGTGTCCAACCGATCGTCTCGTCCAGTGTTAAGTCCAAACTTTTGTTGAAGTTCAGCAAGTATGGAGTCATTCACATTGGGAACTTGTTGGAAGGATTCATCATTAAGGAGTCTCATCTTAGAGATGTTCTCTTGGGTAGATTTTGTCTTGCACATCTACAGGTGTTTCATACAAAAATTCTCTTATCACTCCATGGATTCCAAATACCTTAGTGAGAATGACACTATGGTATATATCCTTCCCTATGCTCTTGTCATTCATAACTTTAGTACCAAAGCAATTGAAGAGAATTTGGGGCAATTCAAAGGAAATGCCCTTCATGAGATGATACAGGATGAACTTGTGAGCATTGAACAAGAAGTCCTTTGATCCTTCCTTGTAAATAATGGCTTTGTTGACTATCTGCTAGAAGTTTTTGCCTTGCTCAACAGTGTTCCATAACATCTAGGAGTCTTAGCCTAGTTGAGTCCCCATAAAGAGTACCCAATGTTATCATCAAGTTCATCTCCCCAACTATTCATGAACTTGGTTCCTCAATTCTAGCAGCCAATGGCTTGAACAATAGTTTCAATCGAGAGCTTCACTTGTATTCCAAGCACTTTACCAACAAAATAGCCTTAAACATCTTCATTTTTGTAAACTCTTGTTGTTCTCCAAAACTAACAGATAAGTTCATGAACTACCACTTTAGGGTCTTCAAAGAAGTGGTTGATGCCACAAAGCAAAAGATGAGCTTTAATGACATAGTTGGCATTTTTCGGAGAGTTGATATCAAAGAAATGTCCGACGCGGACTCTTGGTTCCTTGTCTTTTGTCATAACTTCGACAACAAGAATGGTAACGGGTGTTGTGCTGGTAATCTGAACAGGGGAACCTTCTTCAGATGATGCAGATGGAGGATTATTCCTGAAGTTTGGTGTGGCTTGGACGGCTTAGGGTTGGTTCTGTTCTTGGCCATTGACTTAGGGTTAAGAAATTTCTAGGTATCTAAGAAAAAGAAAGGTTAGAGTGCGGAGAGGTTTCTAAGAGAGAATGCGAAGGGATTGTAGAAGGTTTGAGCGTGAAAAAATGTAATGGTGGGTGATGGTGACAATTAAGTGTTTAGGGTGAGGAGAGGGAAAAAGATCGTGGGGGGAATTTGAAAAGATATGGGCCTTTTCAAACTAGTTCAGCCATTGTTTGGTCCAAAGAACTTGTTTTCCTTTTTTATTTTCCTTTGCTCTTTTCTATCATTAATTGATTGATTTTTTTCTCTTCTTTTTTTTTCTTCTTTTTTCTTTCTTTCTTTGTGGTTTTTGTTCTTTATATGCGTTTTTTTTTCTTTTTGTTTTGATGAACATCACTAACCAAAAGATGATATAAATCCCCCTTGGAAGATACGCCTTCTTTCTCATCCTAGGGTAAGGTTGGAAACTTCTATCCTAGGTTAGGGTTCTGGCAAAAATCAATGCTTGGCTCAAAAGGCTTGCAAATGGCAGAAAATAATGTATATTGGGATAGTTGTTTGGCCAATGGCTTAGAAAGAAAGGAATGCCCAGATCATCCCCATGAATCACATATCATGATAACTAGAAATTCATGCAAAATCAATTGCAAAACATACCCATGCGGACACTCAACATAAAAGATTGTTGTTACTGTTACTGGTCCTGCCCCGGCTGCTGTGCCTGCCTTGGCATGCAGTACTTCTCAATGAAAGACCTATTAATGGGAGGTCCGATGAGCTTTGGGGGCATAATCGACACCCCATAGAACTGGCAGAGACCTGTGATCAGAGCTGAAAATCTCAGTGCTCTATTGGACTTTTCTGGGTCCACTGGGTGTCTTGGAGGTGTGATACCTACAAATTGGTAAATGGCATCTAAGATAAGTTAGGCTACATGAACACTGATATGGGTTTGGATAGCGTAGACCAGCTGGCATTTAGGCAATGGGAGATCAGAATTATGGTCGCTGGGAAGGATGTTACTGAGGAGAAGCGTCATCCAGACCTGTGTCAAAGTTGTCATGCTAGTGCGCATGATTCGCACCTGCCTTCCTGTCACGCTTCGTGCAAAGTCTTGTCCCAGGGAGCACAGTAGCTGGCCAATAGCCTCCTCATCAAATCCTGAGACCTGTCTTCTTTTCTCGCTGTACTCACATTGCTGCCCCTCCTCTTTGACCAACGGATGCCCAAGGAACTGCTTGATAGCATCTTCATCATAGGGGATCCATTGGCCCTGCACCCAGGAGCGCTTATCCATGACTCCTTCTTAGTGGGCCAGGCATCTGCATAGAATTCCATGACTATCTCAGGGTCGTACTTAGCCATGGGCTCTGTCAGCTAGGTCCATTGCCACTTGGCAACCTCCGCCTGGAATTCTGTGTACTCCCCTTCTCTTAGTTGGACCCGTCTCTCTTTGAGGAAAGACAAACCCTTGATCGCTTCAAAGCAGCGCTGATGTTCCTCGCTTCAAAAATGATGTCCATCAAATTCAATCTCCGCTTGTGGGGCTACAATGGATCCCTCCCCTGCGGTGGTCTTCCTAGCCTTTTTAGTAAGAAGCTTCTTTGGAGCCATTTGCTTGAGTGGGATGAATGGAAAGCAAGAATAATTGAGACAAATGCACAACAAAAGCTTGAAGTTGGTGCAAAAATGGTGGTTCTCGTAGGTCTTAGGGAGCCTTTGGTGAGTTTGGAAGAAAATGGGGGAAGATGGGGTGAAATTTGGCTTCACCCCTCCCCCTTTATTTTTTTCGTCAGACCATGCTCGCCCAGGCGAGTTGAAATTTTTTTTTTGCAAAGTTTTTGTTATATATATTCGCCTTTTAAACCTCATTAATTATGTATGAAATAATTCAAGAAAAATGAATAAGTATGAAACATGAAATTAAAGAGCAAAGTTAGAGATACTAAGTTGCCTCCTAGGAACATTTTTTTAACGTCTTTAGTCGGACGCTAGGTGGTGATCGATCTGATCCAGGGCCTAGCACCTGTTAGTATCTGCCCTAATGCTTTGACAAGACACTTGTGTCACCTTTCCACTTGCCCCTAGGCTTACCCAAGTTGGTGTGGTACTGACCATCACCCAAAATGACTATTTATTCATTTCCAATTTGCAGGATCCCTTGATGATAAGATGCAGATGCATGCATGTTTATGATCGAACGTTAAATGTAATAATTAAACAGGTGTTGTCGTGTTCAATTTTACTTAACACTTACAAACCCCCTGCTGAATGTGCCTAATGGCTCCGGAATGAGTGAGCAAGAACGAGAGCATATGTTCTTAAAGATAATAAAATGTAAAGGACACAACACTGGAGGGAGAGATGTGAATCATTAATCCGTATTTATTAATGTTGCGATTTATGGTTTACAAAAAATTTAAGACTCAGAGATCCAAATGAGTCCTTGAGGAGGCCCAAACATTGAGTCTTTGAATTGCCCTAAGCATCACGCGTAATATTGCTTGACGATGTCGGAATTCATAGGCGAAGACAGCTCTTCGTCATCCATGTTCATAAGCAATAACACTCATCTCGAGAAAGCCTTCTTCACAACAAATGACCCTTCATAGTTCGGGGCCCATTTCCCTCTATGATCCTTTTGAACCTGCGACACTTTATTTAGAACAAGGTCCCCCTTGCTAAACTTACGTGAGTGCACCCTCTTGTCGAAATCATTTTTAACTCTGCTTTGATATAGTCGCCCATGGCTCATGGCGGTCAATCTCTTACCTTCAATAAGATTTAATTGATCAAAGCGTGCCTGGGCCCACTCTGATTCTTCCAATCCTGACTCTGCTAGGATTCTCAAAGAAGGAACCTCCACCTCAAACGGGAGCACAACCTTCATCCCGTACCCCAAAGAGAAAAGGGTTGACCCAGTAGATGTGCACACAAAAGTTTGATAACCATGCAATGCAAATGGGAGCATCTCGTGCCAATCCTTGTATGACACGGTCATCTTTTGAATGATTTTCTTGATATTTTTATTGGCAGCCTCAACTGGCCCATTCATCTTTGGCCGATAAGGTGTTGGATTTTGAAATCCTCACATATTTCCTTCATCATCTTGTTGTTTAAATTGGCGGCATTATCGGTGATGATCTTCCTGGGCAACCCATATCTGCAGATTATCTCCTTAATGAATCTAACAACCACATTTCTAGTCACACTAGCATATGAAGCTGCTTCCACCCATTTGGTGAAGTAGTCAATGGCGACTAAAATGAAGTGATGCCCGTTTGAAGCCTTGGGTTCAATGGCCCCGATCACGTCTATGCCCCCACATTGAAAATGACCAAGGTGCTGCCAAGACGTTCAATGGTATAGGTGGAGCATTAACATTATCAGTGAAAGTTTGGCACTTATGGCATTTCCTCACATGAATGCAAAAATCGTTCTCCATAGTGAGCCAGTAATACCCCGCCCTCAGAATCTTTCAGGCCATGGCATGACCATTGGCATGCGTACCAAAGGATCCCTCATGCACCTCCACCAGCATTTGTTCAGCCTCTCTTGCATCCACACATCGGAGCAACACCATGTCATGGTTTCTCTTGTACAAGATATTTCCACTCAGGAGGAAACCGACTACCAACCTTCATAACGTCCTCTTGTCATTATCAGAGGCCTCAGGCGGGTATTCCTTGTCTTCAATGTATCGTTTGATGTCGAAGTACCAAGGCTTACCATCCTCCTCTTCTTCTATCAAAAAACAATGTGCAGGCTCACTATGACATCTAAATTCGTTGTACGGAAAATCTCCGTGCGGGCTCACTTTGAACATGGACGCTAGAGTGGCAATGGCGTCGGCCATCCGATTTTCCTCTCTAGGAATGTGATGAAAAGATATGTCATCAAAGAATTCCATTAACTTCCTGATGTAAGCCTGATAAGGCACCAATTTGTGGTCCCTGGTCTCCCATTCACCTTTCAACTAATGAATTACCAATGTCGAGTCCCCATATACCTTGAGTAACTTGACCCTAAAGATGATTGCTACTCAGATCCCCAGGGCACATGCCTCGTACTCTACTATATTTTTTGTGCAATCGAAACACAATCTAGCTGTGAAAGGTATATATTGTTTGTCCGGGGAAACCAATATTGCCCCGACCCCATGGCCTAGTGCATTAGACGCACCATCGAACCACACGATCCACTTATCCTGGTCCTCCTCCTCGACCTCCTCCTTAAACAAGGTCATGATATCCTTCTCAGGGAATTCTGGATGCATAGGCTGATAATCATTGATGGGATATTGAGCTAGGTAATATGCCAAGGCACTCCCCTTTATTGCCTTTTGAGTGACATAGACAATATCGAATTCCGACAACAGAACCTGCCATTGAGCTATCCATCCAGTGAGAGCGGGCTTTTCGAAAATGTACTTGACAGGATCCATTTTGGACACCAACCAAGTAGTGTAATTCAGCATATACTGCCTCAGACGGTGAGTTGTCCATACCAAGGCACAACACATCCTCTCTAGCAAAGAGTAGTTCATATCGCATGCCGTGAACTTCTTGCTCAAGTAATAGACGGCCCGTTCCCTTTTTCCGAACTCATCATGTTGTCCCACCACACACCCCATTGACTCATCTAATACAGTCATGTATAGGATAAGAGGTCTTCCGGGCACCGATGGTACGAGCACAGGAGGATTCATGAGACACCATTTAATCCTTTCAAATGCCACTTGACAATCATCGTCCCATTGGATGGACTGATTCTTACGCAATAATTTGAAAAAAGGCTCGCAAGTGGAGGTCAGCTGTGATATGACTCTCGCTATGTAGTTCAACCTTCCTAGGAAACCTCGGACCTACTTCTCGGTGCGTGGCTCGGGCATTTCGAGGATCGCCTTTACCTTGTCTGGGTCTACCTCTATTCCTTTCTAACTAACGACAAAGCTGAGCAATTTTCCAGATTTAACCCCAAAAGTACACTTTGCGAGATTCAGCCTTAACCTGTATTTACGCAGTCGCTCGAACAAGTTCCGTAAATTGACAAGGTTTTCCTCCTCGGTCCTTGATTTAGCGATCATGTCATCCACGTAGACCTCGATTTCTTTATGCATCATGTCGTGGAATAATGCCACCATGGCTCGCTGGTACGTTGCCCTAGCGTTCTTCAGCCTAAAGGACATCACCTTGTAGCAGAAAGTTCCCCATAGGGTGATGAAGGTTGTCTTTTCCATATCCTTCGGTGCCATCTTTATCTGATTATAGCCCAAAAACCCATCCATGAAAGAAAACACGACAAAATTGGCCGTGTTGTCTACGAGAACATCGATGTGCGGTAAAGGAAAGTTATTCTTTGGACTGGCTCGGTTTAAATCCCGATAGTTCATGCACATTCCCACCTTCCCATCCTTTTTAGGGACCGGCACGATGTTGGCGACCCATTCCCGGTACCGAGCAACGGCCAAGAAACCAGCATCGAATTGCTTCTTTACTTCCTTATTTATTTTCAGGGACATGTCGGGCTTCATTCTCCTCAGTTTTTGCTTTACCGGGGAACACTCGGGATTCAGAGGTAGTTTGTGCTGCACGATATCCGAGCTCAAACCAGGCATATCCTGATAGGACTAAGCAAAGATGTCTTGGTAGTCTCGCAACAGAGTCACCAACTCATCTTGAATGTCTGCGGACATGCAAGTGCCGACCTTGACCTCTTTTCTTTCTCTGCCAACGCCCAAGTTCACAACTTTTGTTTCCTCTTGGTGTGGCTTCACTGCCCTTTCTTCTTGCTCCACCATTCTTCTTAAGTTCGGGGGAAGTCCCCAATCTTCATTCTCTTCCCCTTCCGTTTGACATATCAGCCACTCAAAGTCGACGTCCGGGTCCTTGGTATTGTTACTCTTACAGGACTCAACATTGGATCTGCGGCAAATCATTTAATCACAACAAAAATAAATATGTAGAAGAATTAAAATAGATGAAAGGGAGAGAGGGAACACATCAAATGAAAAGGGTTGTGTATTTATAATTGTGGGAACATTAGAGAAAGAGGTATGCCTAACAAAAGAAGCAGACCCTAAAGCCTAGGCCCAACAATAGGGTTGGAACTATTGGATTACATTGAATTTGTCACAAAAATCTCAGGTCATTCGACGATTTGCCAATTCCCCAATTCAAAGTCTAGAGGACATGGCTGAACCCAATTTGGTTGGTCTTGAGGGGTTTCTTCGTCTATCACCACAACTTGATCCTCGCACATCCATCTTGCACTGACAAAGCTTTCACTGATGTGACAAATGAGGACCCTTTCCACTTGTAGTCCTCGCCCTTGTAGATGGGCCAGGCTTCTCTCCTTCCTTTCTAGGGTGACCCTCCTCTTGTCGGCATGTGTAGACTCGTAACCCAACCTGAACCTTCCACGATTCTCAGTACTCCACCAAGCTTGCCGTGCCATCTCTGTTTTGACCTAAACCCATTCCGGGCTCATATTTGCCCCTTAACATAACCCGAGCCACCATCAAAGCGGCACCAGATAAGCGTGGCTGCACCAGAGGAGATCCACATAAGCACAGCTCACAATTTCTAGTGCTTGGAATGATGTTTCCAATGACTCCTTTGCAGCCTCAACATAAGGCATAGAAGATGAACAACTTACCAGTATGTCTTCTTCCCCTGATAATATAACCAGCTGCCCTTCCACTATAAACTTTAATTTCTGGTGCAGCATTGATAGGACCACCCCAACCGAATGGATCCAAGGCCGACCTAACAAGAAATTGTAGGTAGGGCTTATGTCCATTATTTGGAACATTACCTGATATACGTGGCGCCCAATTTGAATTGGGTGATCAATCTCTCCCCTTACATCCCAGCGGCTACCATCGAAAGCCTGCACCACCATGGAGCTCGGCCTCATGTGCGACGCGTTAATAGGCAGCTTATCCAACATAGTTTTGGGCATGATGTTAAGGGAAGAGTCGTTGTCAATGAGCACTTTGGCCACTATGTGGTCTAAGCATTTGACGGACACGTGCAAGGCTTTGTTATGTCCCTTTCCTTCGACTGGTATCTCCTCATCGGCAAAAGTAAGGTAATTATTGGTAGTGATGCTGTTAACTATGCCCAGAAGCCCTCCACTGATATGTCTTGCGCTACATGGGCTTCATTCAATATTTTGACCAACAATGCCTGATGAGGCTCGAAGTTCATGAGCAGCCCAATAGAGAAATCCTAGCTGGAGTTTTGTTTAATTGTTCAATCACCTTGAACTCACTTTGTTGTATGATCCTTAGGAACTCGGTCGCCTCCTCAGCTGATATCTCTTTCTTGTTGAAGTTGCCCTCTTCCTCTGTGATCTTTTCAATCGAGACCTCATCATTCGGGGTCAGGCTCGCCTTATCTCTCTCATCTATATCCGCCTTCGCCTTCCTTTTGTCCTTTGATCGTACCAGTAGCTCGGGCGCAGCGAAGATCCATCCACTACGAGTCATGCTACTCGTACCGGAAATATTTGTAACTTTAGCGGACGGCAGGTCCTCGTTAACACGTATGACGGACGCGTCCTTCCTTCCGTCGGACCCTTGTGCGGCATATTTCCATGGCATCGCCTTATCACTTTTATAAGGGAAGGGCACAAGCGTCTTAACTATAAAGGGCTAGAAGCCTCGAGGCCTTTGAGTAGTGACGTCCCTGGTGAAGTGGATCACCAAAGGCTTGGGCTTACTCGGGTTTCTGTCATATGACTGCATGCATACATCTCCTTTCCCTTTCTTCACACTGCAGACTTCAATCTGCCCCTTGTTCATTATTCCTTGTAGAAGCTCCTCCGCTATTGGACATGTCTCCACATTGTGCAATGTCCCTGGATGCATTAAACAAGAATCGCCTATGTCACCATCAAGGTTGTGAATGTATGAATATAGGGTTTTGATGATGCCAAAGTAGAATCAAACAAGGTTGCTTCAACAAACATTTTGAGGTTAAGCATTGCTTCAAGATTAATTCAAGATCAAGAAAAAGATAAGGCCTCAAACAATCTCATTGGTCGATCAAGCTTTTTCCTCAAAACACTTTGTTTCCAACATCCAAGGCTCTGGTAATTGATTACTAGGCAGTGTAATCGATTACCAGAAGACAATTTTGAAAATCAGCTTTAAGAAGGGTTTTGAAATTTGAATTTAAAAGTTGTAATCGATTACCATTGATGTGTAATCGATTACTAGTAATGGAACTCCTGAAATTCAATTTGAAAAGTCATGACCCTTCAAAATATAACTATGTAACCGATTACCAGAAACCTGTAATCGATAACCAGTGAAGAATTTCAGAAAAAGCTTTTTGAAAGGACACATCTCTTCAAACCATTTTGAAAAGGAACGATGGACCTATATATATGTGTGTCTGACTTTGAAAAGTAAAAGAGAGAAATATTCTAAGAGAACTTAATTGCCAAATGCTCTCTCAACAACTCTTGGGCAAACACTTGCAAATCTATTGAGAATTCATCTAGGAACTTTAAATTGTATTATCATCTCTAAAAGAGAGAAATTCCTCTAGGATCTTAAATTTGTATCATCCACTCTAAAGGAGAGAAATCTTTCTGTTCATCTTCGAAAGTCAGTTGTAATCAAGAGACTGGTTGTCTCTTGGATTGTGAGAATTGTAATCAACAGACGGGTTGTCTCTTGGAGAATCTTGAACACAATGGTGAGGGATCCCAAGGTGTATTCAAAGTCTGTAAAGGATTTACAGAGATAGTGGAAAATCTCAAGTGGGTTGTTTGAGAACTGGATGTAGGCACGGGAAGTGGTTGATCAAGGTTGTGAGGGATCCCAAGGTGTATTCAAAGTCTGTAAAGGATTTACAGAGATAGTGGAAAATCTCAAGTGGGTTGCTTGAGGACTAGACGTAGGCACGGGAAGTGGATTATCGTGATGAAGATGACAAAAAAAATGCAAGGCATGAGCAATGACACGACATGAGTATGCATGCGTGAAAGTAATGACTAATGACAACAAAGAGTATATGGTTGGTAGCACAAAGAAAAAATGCTAAATAAATGAGCATGATAACACAATGACTTAATGCCAAAATGCCATGTGTGAACATAATAACATGGTAAACATAGGAATGATGTACACAATCACGAAGTCATAAAGATATGCATGGCTAGATCAAGGAAACAAAACATAGTGTGTTTATTTTGCGTCCCTAATTAAGGAACCTAATGGAAGGGATTAAAAGTTTGCTATTTAGTGACAACTCCCAAGGGTGGTCGTACATAACTTTCAATGGTTTCTAGAGATATCATCCTCTTTGATATCAAACATTGTGGCGGTAGGAACTACTAGCAACAACGTATCATCAAAAGAGGAAAACTCTAGATGAGGCTTCACTATTATCAAGCGAATCGGAGACCCAACATGACCATAGATCGACCTCCACTTCCTACGTCTCACACAGACCCGGGTATAGGGCCTAATAACTCACTGTGTGTGCAAAGGTGTAGGTGTTATGTGTGCGTAGAACAAACAAATATCTAATTATGCATGTAATAGGTAGACTGCCACACACCAAACATAAAAGCATAGAAAAAAGGGTTATGTAATTGTGGACAAAACAAGAACATAAAAATAAAAAAGGAAACTAAGTAGAGAAAAGGTCACGATAAACATTGCACACAGATTAAATGGCTTAACTCTCTAACAAAAGGTGTCCCCAGCGAAGTCGCCAACTGTCGCAACCTACCCTTCGGTAGGTGGGCAAGATGAGATAAAAATGTGCGTCTTCCAAAAAAAAGAGAACGCGCGGGAGTCGCCACCAACGTTTATTCTAGGAAAATGTTAGAAAAAACCAAAAAGAAGGTTTGCGAATTTTGAAAATAAGGGTTCGGTAGTTGTTTACGTGTGGGGAAGATATTAGCACCGCACACGCCCATCACAAGGGACGGTAGCCTTTAATTGAGTGTACGCAACGTGACTTCAAAATTATTTATTTTCCCTTTTTTACATATTTTTACTTTTCGGGGTCGACAAGGGTGTTACCCTTGCTCCTACATATCCTCAGGTGCGATGAGGAATTCAGACCTACGTAGTTCTTTTAAAGCGAGATAGTTGTGTGTTGAGTTGATTTTAGGCTTTTGAAAGATTCATTTTTAACTAACAAGAAAAAGAGGCCGTTAAGGCATTGGACCTTGAGCAATCTCAAGTGACTTTAATGAAAAGAAATTCAGTTATATGTTGATTTTATCTTGGTTTTATTCATTAACTTTCAATCTCTTTAAAAGATGATTTAAGGCACTAATGATCAGTTGAAATTTACTTTACAAGAAGAAAAGAGATTACTGATGATAAAAGAAGGAGATAAAGATGCACAAAACAAAGAGGACCACTAAGGATTCATAGATCATATCCAAATCCTTAAAACAAAAACTAACTGGATGACGAACGAAGAACACTGAATGAAGAACGATGTAGAAGTTGATTATGGTTGCAATCAATAGCGCCTCAGCCTCGTTTTTCTCTTCTTTCTTCTTCTTCTCTCTAATTTCTCTCAAAGTCCTCTTAATACTGAATGTCCAACCCCTTACTTAGCCTCCCTCACGTCTATTTATAGCAAAAAAGGGCAGTTGGTGGACTTGCAGCTCGCTCAGGCGAGCTGATTACTTCAGCCCTAAGCCATTTGGGGGCCCAGGCAAGCCAGAGGCTAGCATGGGCGAGCTGGGGTCTAGAAAAAAACCCTGAAAAGACCCTTTTGTCCTCCCTTTTAGTATCTTTGCCACCCTTGACCAAAACATCGAATGATCTTTTGTTTTGCACGGTAACTAGTGTCAAACAACTCAATTTGGCTAGTGAGAATCAAAATATCCATGAATGATAGTCCCCGAACGAAATTAGGGTTTGACAATAGTAAAATGTGTATTGCCTCTAAACGAGTAGCATGAGAAAAAGTTTCAATATAATTTATACCTTCTTTTTGTGAGTAACACTTGGCTACAAGCCTAGCCTTGTTCCTTACAACCTTGTTTTATCCAGCTTGTTTCTAAACACCCATTTTGTTCTAACAACAAATTTTCCTTTTGGGAGTTCTAAAGGCTTTCAAACATTTTTCTTCTAAAATTGGTCCAGCTTTTCTTGCATCTCTTTAACACAGTGTTCATCAGACATAACATCATCTATGTGCTTTGGCTCGATCTCAGAAAGCTGGGCTTTGTGCTTGACAAAATTCTTTTTTTGGACTTTGTCCTTAGGCTCACTAATGATTTAGGACTTTGGATGATGTTTCCTGAGCAAACCTCTAATTGGTTCTTTGACCTTTTCTGGATGATTTTCCATTGGTGGGTTGGGCGCAGTTTGGTTTTGACCGGATGCAACAACAAACTTAATTATATCTTCTATCTTCATTTTTGCAAAGGACTCATCCAACTCTGACATTTTATTGTTAGGCTTATTGTCATTAAATTTCACATGAATGGCCTCTTCCACAAAGTTTTTGGAGTTATACACTCTATATGCCTAGGACTTCAAAGTATCCAAGTAAGATTCCAAAATCACATGTGGAGTCAAACTTTCCAAGGTTATCCTTGGTGTTTAGAATGAAACACTAACATCCAAATGGGTGAAAATAAGAAATGTTGGGCTTTCGTCCCTTCCATAATCATAGGGAGTCTTCTTTAAGATTGGCCTAATATAAATTATGTTTTGAAAATAACAGACAATGTTTACTGCCTTAGCCTAGAAGTATTTAGGGGTTGAGTGATCGTTAAGCATAGTCCTAGCCATTTCTTGAAGAGATCTATTTTTTCTCTCAACAACTCTATTCTGTTGTGGTGTTCTTGGAGTGGGAAAATTATGGTGAATACCATTCTCTTCATAGAATTTTTCAAAGAGATCATTTTCAAACTCTCCCCCATGATCACTTTTGATTGAAGAAATACAAATACCTTTTTCATTTTGAATCCTTTTACAGAATTTATAGAACATATCAAAAGACTCATCCTTGTGAGTTAGGAACCTGACCCATGTCCATCTAGTGTAATCGTCCACTATGACCAGACCATATTTGTGTCCAGAGAGAGATACAGTTGGTCCAAATAGGTCATGGAATAGGAGCTCTAAAGGTCTAGAAGTGGAAACAAAATTTTTGGCTTTGAAAGAACTTTTTACTTGTTTCCCTTTTTGGCAAGCTTCACAAAGTGAATCATCTTGATATGACAGCTTTAGAAGTCATCTTACGAGGCTATGCTTTTGAAGCTATGAGATTAACCTCAAGCTAGCATGACCAAGCTTCTTATGCCATACCCATTGATTCTCTTTGACTGAGAGTAAGCACGACACCTTTTGACTGGACAAATCACCAAGTTTAATCTTATAAAGATTTCCTTGTCTCTTAGCAAAAAGAGTGAAGAATTGTCCTTGTTCTGGATAATACACATATCCTTGTTAAAGGTGACATTATATCCACTATCACATGATTGACTTGTGCTCTGCAGATTATGCTTTAACCCTTTAACAAGAAAAACATTATCAATAGGAGGATATGGAGGAATACGGATTTTACCTACACCAGATATCTAACCTTTTTTATTCCCTCCGAAGGTGACCACCCCACCAGTCATAGGGTTTAGGGATTGGAACATAGACTTTTCATTTGTCATGTGTCGTGAGCAGCCACTATCTAGGTAACATGATTGGTGTTTCTTCCTCCTATTAAGGATTTATGCAACAAAGATTATTTTACTCTTAGGTGCCTAAATCTTTTTGGGTCCTTTTTCCTTCTTAGCTTGGGGGTGCTAGTAAGCACTAGGCGAACCCTTTCATAGGTTACCCTTTTTAGGGAGGTCCTTGCACTAATGAGTCTCTTGATTCGCCTTTCCACAAAAATAACAAACAGTAACTTCTTCACCATGCACAACCTTTTTGCCTTTTTAACCATGGCCAGATTTATTTGTGGGATTTCTTTACACCTTAATGATTTTGTTAATGGCTTCATGGCCACCAACAAATTTGCCTAGGTTATCCCTCAAGATTCCAATCTCCTCATAGAGGTAGTTCCTCACGTCCTCTAAGCTTATAGTTTAAATTAGAAGAAACCTTTTTATAACGTTGACATTTCCTCCAAAGATCTGAGTTTTTTTTTCAACTTATCGAACTCTATTAGAAAGGGCACATTTTTTTTTGCAGTAAAAGCTTTTGTTTAAGCATTTCCTTGTGTTCTTCTTCTGAATCTTCAAGAGTTGTGGTTAAGGATTTTACCCTTTCTTCCAAATCTTGAAAATCCTTAAGAAGAATCTCTTGTCCAATAGATACCTTTTTGTCCATTAATCCTTGACCTTCTCACAAACAGACGTGTCTTGTACATCACTAGGTGAAGTGGTTTCCAGGACAAAATCAACTAAACGAGCTTGATGAGTTTTCTTAAGATCCTCATGCTCTCTTTCAAGATGTTGAAAATGTTTGTTTATTTTTCTATAAGCTTTAGAGACACGAGCAGAGGCAGAAAGAAGTTGATTGTACCCTTTAATTAAATCTTCTCGAGATTCGAATATTACCTTTTCACCATAAGAGTTGACAATGTCATTAGGCTCAGGATCCTTATCATTTGAAATTGCATCTAGAGTTGGTTCTGCTTTACTGGTGGACGCATCAACCATTAAACACTGGTTGGCCTCTTCCTCATTGTCTTCATCAGATGATGAATCATTCGGGTCCTCCCAAGTGCTCACGAGGCTCTTCTTTTTGGACTTGAAGAATTTCTTCTTCTTATCCTTTGACTTTTCAAGGTCAGGACATTCTGACTTTAAGTGTCCTAGCTTCTTGCACTGATAGCATATGATTGGACTTTTCTCCTTCTTGTGGAAGGATCTCTTGGATGAATTGTTGAACCTGGAGGAGTGCTTGATTTTCCACATCATTCTAGTGATCAAACTTAGCTTGTCATCTCCTTCATCGGAGTCATCATCATTAGGTTCTTCCTCTGAAGTATCATTCACAACAAGGGCTTTGCATAATGATTCTTTGGACGTAAAATTATGTTTTGGTCTTTGAGTTGAAGGGCTAGTGACTTCCCTTTCTTTGTTCCTTCATCTTGAGCAAGCTCTTGCTTGTGGACCTTAAGAATTCCAACGAGTTCTTGAAGAGACATTGTATTAAGATTCTTTATGGCTCTTAAAGTTGTAACCCGTGGTCTCTACTTTCTAAACAAACTTCATAAGATTTTATCAATATGATCATAATTATCTTGATGTCTACTAGAGAGTGGAGCTCATTCAGAATGGTTTAGAGATCTTCTTCCACTTCCATATTGAAAAGTTCATGCATACGTGTTAAAAGGCTTAACTTGTTACGTTTTACCTTAGAGGACCCTTCATAGGTAATAGCCAAGAAGTCCCACATCTACTTGGCACTTCTAAAGTTGTGAACGTTGGAATATTCTTCTTCTGATAGAGCGCATAGTAAGGCATTTCTAGTGCATGAGTTGAGACAAAATTTGGATTTCTGATCATCCATCCATTTGTCCATTGGGATCGCCTTCTTCACAGCGTCTAGAGGAATGTGATTGTCCTTTTCTACAACATTCCACATATCAATGTGAGTGGATTTGAATAAGACAATCATCATTTCCTTCTAGTAGTCATATTTGACTCCCTTGAACATGGGAGGCTTGTTCACACAAATTCCTCTTCCATCATTTCAAGAATTTCCTTTCCTTTGCTTTGTCAAGAGCTCAACCTAAAAACTGAGTTCTAATACCAACTGAAGTACCTGAAACACACTAAAGGGGGGAGGTTGAATAGTGTGATGGATAAAAATTTTGCCTTTCAAAAACTTTGAAAGCTTTTCTTAAACAAATATCAATGGATGATGGGTTTCGTCTAAGGGGGTCAAAATCACTTTGTGTTTAAAAAATCATTTCACAAAACTTGGACACAATAATGTAGAAGTAAAATCTAGAAAGGAACTAGTTATATAGAAGCAGTTACAGAGGTTTTATATTGGTTTACCCCCAACTCTTGAGCTACATCCAGTTCTCCTTAAAAACTTGAAGGGTTTCATTAATCAAAATTTTGATTACAACCAAGTATTCTCTATGTCACTTCTGGCTACAATAAGTACTCTATAGGCTACTTCTGGACAAAAGGAATAAAGTATGTCAAGACAAGACAATTCAAAACTTTTCTCTTATGTGTGATGGCATGTATTGCTTACTAAACCATAGACATTAATTTCTGATGATAACTATCAGTTCTTAAGAATCGAGTAACAGTTCCATTGCCTATGGACTATGAGCCAAGTGCTAAAGCACTTGTCTTCTTGGGACTAGATGTTGAGGCAGCATCGTCTACTGAATGATACTTCAGCTATCGTCCAGAGCCTTTCTCCCCATGCTTTCTGTTTGTATCTCATAGAGATAGATAAACCTGTAGCTTAAGCATGAAATGTTGACACATAAAATTTATAAATTGTTAATGATGCAATCCTACCCCGCAAGGGCATTGGATAGAAAACTCCAAGTAGATTGGGTCAGAGATGCAAGAGAAGGCCCTAGGCTTCTTTTGAGCCTTAGGGTAGATTTCAGGCCCATGGGCTAAGTACGAGCCCACTTATCTTTGTAAATATTAGATTAAGGTTTCATTATTTTTGGGCCTTATATTTAGGGCTCCATAATGTAGGTAGGGTACCCTAGAAATATAGGATTTTTCAGCCCTTATATTTTAGAGCACCTAGACTAGTTTTTGTATTAGGGGTAGTTTTGTAATTTCACATGCACTAAGTGAATATTTGATGTGTGTTGGGAAATAAATTTAATTGAATTGGAAGAAGCCCAATCCAATTAAATTTTAGAGGGGGAGGTGAGCATTTGCTTACTACACCCCATTGCCACATCATATAGTCACACTTTGTGCATGTCCTTCATGCTTTACATGCCTCATGACACCTAAGCACACTTAGTGGAGAATCTTGGAATTGATCTTCGATTAGTGGGCTGAACCATAACTAAAATTCACTAATCATAATTAGTGAAATTTTGACTCCAAAGTTTGGCTCCACAAATTCAATTTCAAATTCAAGTGAAATTTGAATTGAAATTCAAATTTCCCTCCAATTTTGTGTGCCACTTAGGCTATAAATAGAGGTCATGTGTGTGCATTTTTTTAAAACTTTGATCATTTGAATATTAACTTCAGATTTCAGAGCTCATTTAGAGCACAAAATTTCGTGCTCTTCTCTCCCTCTCCCTTCATTCATCTCCTTCTTCATCCAAGCTCTTATCCATGGCCTCCTATGGTGGTGAGCTTCTTCTAGACTCATCTTCTCCTTGAAGTGGCGTCTCCTCTCTCTCTTCCTTCTCCATTCCGCTTCCATTTATCTTCCAAGAAGCAAAGGAATCCATTGATGTAGAAGATCCTAGGCCTACAAGCTCCAATGGAGCTTACATCATGTGGTATCAAGAGCATCTTCATCTAGGTGATGTTCTTTTGATTCCTCTATCTTTTTGTTCAGTGAATTCTCTTTAATTCCTTGTTCTTCATCTTATTCTCCTTGTATATCCTCCATTGTCTTGTGGTTTGGTGCTGTTTAGAGTAGATTCAAAAAATAAACCGATTAAATCTTAGATCTACACTTGTTCTTGCATTTCTATGGTTCAAATTTTGTAGATCTACTCTTGAATCATGTTTTTTGTGTTGATTTTAGGTTCTATCATTTTTCATTCATAATATTCTTGTGCTGAACCTTTAGATCTAAATTTTCTTCCAAAATATTGATTAGAAAAAAAAAACACAAAAATCTAAGTGTAAATCACTTAATCCATGTTGTCTTAGAGTCATGTTTAGTCATAGTAATTGTCACATTATGTTCTAAGTTTGTGTTGAATTTTTATTTTGTTGATTGAATTCTAGATACATTTGTTCATGTATTCTTGTCATTCTTAGCCTATCTTTTGAATTTTGAGTCTAATTCATGCATGTTATTTAGTTCATAACATGTTCTAAATCAATTCCTAGAAGTAGTCTTGTTCTTGAACTTTTTTTTGTTTTCTAAGTTTCCTACATGATGCCTATGATGAAGTTGAGTTGTGGTGCTGAGTTGTGGCTGGATTTGTGAATCAAAATAAGTCTTAAGCTCTCTTGAATTTTGTTATTCAAGATAATTGAGCATAAGCAAACACAAATTGTAACTATCCAAGCCTTAAGCAACATAAACATTACTCTTGATTTCTAGGTTGAAATCGCTGGTGTTGGCAGCTTGAATATACAAACTTGTATAAATTACTGGGAATTGGTCACTACGTTTTTTGAGCTGAAAGTTTTACTGAATTTTCTAGATATTTGGACCAAAATTATAAAAAAAGAACCAAGCGATTTGGATTAAAGGAAAAAATAAGAAAAATCGCACAAGTTGGAAGAAAAATCAGTGTCCAGGAAAAAAAATTGAAAGGAAAGTGTGCTTGTTGTTTTGGCTCAAAATTTGTTCTATAATTGGTGCCTATTTTATACCAATCCTAGTTCTGAAATTTCAATTTAAAATTATTGTGAAAACAAGTGCCAAAACTAGAGGTTTCTTGAGTCTTTTTTTTATAGTTTTTCTACTCTACTCTAGAGCCATTCTAGGTTTCTCTTTGAGTCCTAGCTTGCTTTTTTGTGCTTTTCATTGCTTTAGTTGTTGAATAATCCTTGGAAATTTGTCTTGTTAAAACTCTATTGGTTTAGCTTTCATTTCATTTTTTTTTTGTCTTTGGTTATTGCTTGTCTCTTTGTTTCCTTGCTTGTGAGTTGCCATATAGGGAATTGGAAAGGAGGATTGGTGCCATATCTTGAAGAATTTGAGTCAAGAAGCAAGGGGCCAACCACCTTAAGAGCTATTGGACTAAGAAGCACTCCAAATTGAGTGAAACACTAAAGAGAGAATAGCCACCACAATTGAGGACTTTTTTCTTTGTAATTTTGTAATTGGCAATCTTCTTTGCTTTCAAATTTTGTAACAAAAAGGCCTTTCATTGGAAGTAAGTTGGGAGCCTCCGCTAGGTCACCCTACTTCCATTTGTGTGTAATAATTTTAGGCAATTTCCCCTTAGGATAGTGAGTGTTTTGTTGGGAACCTTAAATGAGGTCATCCAAACACTCTTAGGATCCGTCTAGTTTGAATTTCTTGCACTTTAATTTCTTGCTTATTTTCATAGCTTATTTCCTTTACCCTCCATTGTCAAACCGCCTAGATAGCTTGCCTTTTACCAATTAGTTTTTACCTTATCTTTCACACCTCTTTTAGTGTTTATTTTGGCTAGTTTCAACCATAGTTTCTTTTACCTTTTTTTCAAACCCCCAACAAGAAAGAAACATAACTTGGGAACCAACATGAGTCTTCATTCTTCATCTAGTGTTAATGGTGAGGGTTCTACTCCTAAGGACCCCTTATATAAGATATTAGATGAGTTGAGATCCCTTATGTTGTGGAAAGAAAAACAAGAGAGAAAAGAAAAAGGAAAAAAAAGAGTGGAAGAAATAAGTCAAGATGAAAGAGAGAAAATAAGAGAGGAAGAAAGAAGAAAAATAAGGAAAGAAATGAAAAGAGAAAAACATGCCTCCTTTAGTAGTCATAACTCTTGCAAAAGCCTAAGTGAAGAACTTTGTGGCTATTATGAAGGAAGGCATAGGTCACATCTTAGACCTCACTCCCATAGGAGAGAAAATGAAAGAAAGCCTCAAGAGGTTAACATTAAACTCCCATACTTCCATGGGAAGGACAATGTAGAGGCTTACTTAGATTGGGAAATAAGGGTAGAGCAAAAACTTAAAAGAAAGCCTACTTTAAAATCTTATGGCTATCATTCTTATCCAAAGAAAGACCAAGGTCTAGGCATCTTAGGGGTAGCACATTCTAAGCCCAATGATGATAAGGGGAAGACAATAGAAAAGCAACCCCCTAAGGCTAGTATGCAAGAAAAGACTAGCTCCATAAAGTGCTTTAAATGTCTTGGAAGAGGACACATTACTTCTCAATGCTCCACCAAGAAAACCATGATTATGAGGAGCCAAGACATTTATAGTAGCCAAGATGAGGCTACTACTTCACCTTCCTCTAGTGAAAGTGAAGAAGCAAAAGGGGAAGAATCTAGTGAAGAAATCTACCCCCAAGAAGAAGGAAAACCTTTAATGGTTAAGGAGGAGTGTAAGAAGGTAAGTGTCTCCTCCAAGAGGTTAGCTAAGAAGGAAAGACATTTTGAAATAAAGACAAATATTAAAGAAATTTCCCCTCTTAAACAACCTCCACATTTTCTCCTTTGTAAAAAGACACTTGTTAGCATTGCCACACCTCTTAGGCTTGAGTTTATTCCTCAAGTAAAGGAGTTGTTGGATGAGGGTTTGGTTCGCAAGAGCTAAAATCCTTGTGCTTTGTTGGTGCCCAAAATAGGTATTATTAGGTACCAAATCCCTAAAATAGGTGGTATGATGAATGCTTTGGGTGGTGCAACACTCTTTTCTAAAATCACTCGTGCACCCAACATCTTCATGATTTGTGTACATAGGGACTCATTAGGTAGGTTTGTTTTTATTTTTAGTTTCAATACAAACTTAGGTACTCATATGGGACACCTTAGGTTTGTCATACTTTTTTATAGGAATAATCAACATGAAAATACAGAAAAAGGTATGTTCTATTGCTTTACTTTTCTTAATTTTTTAAATTGTGATCAAGGGGTTCCCATGAACCCTAAGAGAATAAAGTTCATTCCTGAGTGGCCCGCTCCACCAAGTGTAAGAAAAAATTTGGGGCTTCCATGACTTAACAAACTTTTACAAAAGGTTTGCCCCATATTTTTCTATACTTGTAGCACCACTCATTGAGTTGGTGAGGAACCATGTTCCTTCATGGGAAGATGCCCAAGAAATGAGTTTTCAGACCTTACCTTACTTCAACATACTAAACACCACTAATACATATGTTTTTGTTACAGGTGTTGAGGAAAAAAGCCCAGAGTTTCAAGAACCTCGGGATTTGAGGTCAAATCCTTTTCAAGGGGGAGAGAATGATGCAATCCTACCTCGCAAGGGCATTGGATAGAAAACTCCAAGTAGATTGGGCCAGAGATGCAAGAGAAGGCCCTAGGCTTCTTATGAGCCTTAGGGTAGATTTCAGGCCCATGGGCTAAGTACGAGCCCACTTATCTTTGTAAATATTAGATTAAAGTTTCATTATTTTTGGGCCTTGTATTTAGGGATCCATAATGTAGGTAGGGTACCCTAGAAATATAGGATTTTTCAACCCTTGTATTTTAGGGCACCTAGACTAGTTTTTGTATTAGGGGTAGTTTTGTAATTTCACATGCACTAAGTGAATATTTGATGTGTGTTGGGAAATAAAATTAATTGAATTGGTAGAAGCCCAATCCAATTAAATTTTAGAGGTGGAGGTGAGCATTTGCTTACTACACGCCATTGCCACATCATATAGTCACACTTTGTGCATGTTCTTCATGCTTTACATGCCTCATGACACCTAAGCACACTTAGTGGAGAATCTTAGAATTGATCTTGAATTAGTGGGCTGAACCATAACTAAAATTTACTAATCATAATTAGTGAAATTTTGGCTCCAAAGTTTGGCTCCACAAATTCAATTTCAAATTCAAGTGAAATTTGAATTGAAATTCAAATTTCCCTCCAATTTTGTGTAACACTTAGGCTATAAATAGAGGTCATGTGTGTGCATTTTTTTTAAACTTTGATCATTTGAATATTAACTTCAGATTTCAGAGCTCATTAAGAGCACAAAATTTTGTGCTCTTCTCTCCCTCTCTCTTCATTCATCTCCTTCTTCCTCCGAGCTCTTATGCATGGCCTCTTATGGCGGTGAGCTTCTTCTAGACTCATCTTCTCCTTGAAGTGGCGTCTCCTCTCTCTCTTCCTTCTCCATTCCACTGCCATTTATCTTCCAAGAAGCAAAGAAATCCATTGATGAAGAAGATCCTAGGCCTACAAGCTCCAATAGAGCTTACATCAGTTAACATAAAAACCTTAGGGACTTAATGATTTGGTACGGTCCAATATGACTTGGATGCAGCCAAACTTAATAGAAGACAATAGCGAAGAGGAAAATGAAAGTGAAGTTTCATCATCATCATCATCATCATTTTTTCTTCTTATTTTCTTTTCCTAAAAATGTTTCTTTCTTATTCATACCAGTAGGAGCATCCATAGATAGACCACCAAGCTTCAATGGGAGAGACTACTATTTTTGGAAGGACAAAATGAAGTTCTTCATGAAGTCTCGAGACATAAACACATGACATTGTCCCAAAAGGTCCATATATTCCCAAGAAGAGGAATGCAAAGGTGATATTGTAAAACAAACCCAAGGTTGAATGGAGTCTAGATGAGAATCAAAGATATCTTCTAAGCTCTAGAGCCAAATACTTCCTTTTGTGTGCAGTCACCCGAAGTGAGTATGATAAAGTCGTTGGTTGTGAGACAACCAAGCAAATATGTGATTCATTACAAGTAGTCCATGAAAGGACTAACCATGAAGAAGTCTAAAATAAACATCTTGACACACTAATATGAGTTGTTCAAGATGGAAGAAACCGAATCTATTGACGAGATGTTCAGTAGGTTTTAGTCATCGTAAATGATTTGAAATTATTGAGGAAGCTGTATAGTATCCAAGATCATATAAGAAAGATCCTAAAGAGCTTACCTAAGGCATGGAGACCTAAGGTTACAACCATCAAAGAAGCAAAAGATCTAGCAAGAATAAAGCTAGATGAATTTCTAGGATCTCTAAAAGTTCATAAGCAAGAAATCATGAATGGAATTTATCTAGAAAATGCCCTTAAGGCAAGTACCTCTTCACAAAAGACTATACGACCACAACCTCTAAAGAAGAAAATGTACTACTTTTGGAGAGGAGGACGAACTAGCTTTCATCTTAAGGAGAATCTAGAGAATGAGATTCACAAGGAAGAATAAAGGAAAGGGTATCTTCCATAACCCAAAGGATTCTCAAAAGTAGGGGAGAAAAACCACGTCACTTACTACGAATCCAATAAACTAGGACATTGCAGATGAGAGTGTCCACAGCTCAAAAAGGAGTCAAGGAAAGAAGAAGGCAATGATGGCATCTAGGAATTAGGGTTGGCAGAATGGACGAGTCAGCCTAGCCCGACTTGGTCCATCGGGCCAAAAAGTGAAAACGGGCCAACCCAACCTTGCAATTTTAGTTCCCCTATTTTTTCAAATCCGCGATTTTAGTCCCTTTATTTTTTAAATGAGTCATTTTGTCCCCCACTTTAAAAAAATTCATGATTTTTGTTCCCTATTTTTTTTTAATTAAGATATTTTATTCTCCACTTTTAAAAAATCTGTAATTTTAATCCCCTTGTTCAATTTCAGACTTGACTGTGTATTTTTTAATTCTTTTTTTAAATAGTTAAACTTGTTAGAAATTAAATAATTTTTAGAAAAATTATTTGTCATGTGGATAATGAACAAACACGTGTCCATCAACATTTACATAGTACATAGATCAACATCTAAAATTGGCCAAGGGAATAAAGTTATGAGTTTTTCAAAAGTGGAGGATGAAACGTTTCAATTAAAAGATAGGAGACTAAAATCACGAACTTTTTGAAAATGGGTAATGAAATGTTTCAATTAAAAAATGGGGGACTAAAATCGTGGATTTGGGAAAATAAAGGGATGAAAATTACATTTTAGCCTATTTTATTTAATATTTATTATATATTAACCAAGCCAACTCGACCTAAGTCCATTTGGCTCATTGGGTTATACAGGTTAGGCCAAATAGGCTCGTTTCTATTTGGACTACTTTTTTTAAGCCCAATTTGGCCCTAATTGTGGGCCGACCAATCGGGCCAGGTCCATTTTGCCAACCTTACTTGGGATGATAATAAGGAGTCATCAAATGAAGAGATGTAGGCTAATTTCCACCTTATGGCTAAAAGATCAAAAGCTTCAGAATATAAAGTTAGTGCTTTTGAACTTCCTAGTAGTAGTAAACATAAGAATCTAAGGTGTGCATTTGATAATGTTTTCACAGTCTATTACATTATCAGTCAAAAATGCATTTTACCTAAGAATCAACACTCTCATATTTTTTGTATTTTAAAACCTCCTAGAAGAAAGGCTGAAAAACATACCTATTGTAACAAGGAGGACTATAGAGCCATCGAATGTTACTCTAGGAACATAGTTCCAAAGAAAGAACTTGTTAAAGATCCCTATGTGGAAAGGGTACCTAAGAATCCTTCTTCTTTTGCAACATCCTACTATGGAGAAAAGGATGAAAAGGCTGATTCAAAAGGAAGACAACTAAATAAGAAGAGAGGGAAGTTTCCCCTCTTTAGTTGAAGCAAAAGAATGAAGAAAGGTTGTCACCAGAGTGACAACTATCAATCTAATGGTAGAGGGATTGAAAAGGTGAGACACTCTTTCAGATTAAGGTTTGAAAGGATAAGGAAAAGCCTTCAAAAGGAACCTATATTCTGTTAAGAGGAAGCAAGCCCTTGATAAAGGACAAAACCAGATAAGTTCTTATCCATATGGACAAAAAGGCAAACTCAGATGACCACAAAAATCTTCCAAGAAGGAAAAAAATTGAACTTTGAGTTGGAAGTCTAGCCCATGTCTATATCAAAAGCAAAATAAAGCTTCTAACGTCCAAGAGACCAACTAGAAATATCATAAGATAAGCATAAACCTTTTATATAGGTTTTGAAGAAACAAAACCATCAGAAGCACAAAAGATACTTCTAAAGTTAGAAGAAATCTTATTAACGCGTCTATCTCACTCTCTTAGTCGTCATAGAGAATGGTAACCCGAGTTTTGACCATTAAGCCTGAAAAAGTATTTTTCTCTATAGTACTTGTTAAAACAACCCTCTTTAGAAAACTTGCATTTTCTCCAAGAGCTAACTTTTAATAAGATAAAAAAGTTATCATATTTCTCTCATTTCAGGTCAAAAACTCAAAATGGTAAAAAATGTGTGAGTAAATGTTAGTCGTCTTATACGACTAACTTTTGAATAAAAAACATTTTCCAAAACTTGTATAGTTCCCCAATTTATGGTTATTTTGTAGTGATTTTTGTAAATAAATCTTGTTTTATGGCTAAAGCTGTCTCTAGAATATGTCCATTGGATTTAATGATGAAATACGTGCAATTTCAGGTGAAAATGAGGCTAAGTCATGAAGTGCTAAAAGTGACAGTTGAGCTTAGCTCATCAGTGGACTAAGCGCGCATCCACTGCTAAGCACAGCTTCAGCGCACTTAGCGCGACAGAAGAATCTGGTAGGGCATCATCATCAAGGCCGCGCGCTAAGTGCGAGATCAGTGCGCTAAGCGCAGCAGTTGTCTTCAGCCAGGCTTAGCGCACGACTGACACTAAGCGCAACATCGGGAATTCAGAGCCTATTTAAAGCATGTTTTGTGCAAATTAGGATACAATGCCCAGGGCAAAAAATTCCACAACACACCACAGTGCCTATTTCGGGAAAAGAGCTCTGGAGGCAGCAAGAGGAGCAACTTTTGCAGAGATACCTAGGTTTTGTAAGCTTATTATTATTAGGGTTTCTTCTGTAATAGCTGGCTAAACACCCTTGTTGGGGATTTCTACTGAACAACTGATGTAATTATTTTCATATCTAATTGATTGTGTTTCTTGTGTTCAATGCTTCTTTCAGTACTTAAATTCTGTATGCTCTTGGTCTGATCATCCATTTGTGTGCCTAGTTAGGTGATTTTAACATTGAAAAATGTATTGTTGCCTTAGAACTGGAATGAAGCAGAATTGAAACTTAGTCTTACAAGAGGGATCTGCGAATTAAGTTTTGGTTTTAAGTATGTTGTTACAATAATGCTGTTTGGTCTAAGTCTAGTCCAACAAGAGGGATCTGAGGACAAAGCTTAGGCTAAATTAGTCTAAACTTTCGTAAGCTATTTAAGCTAAGTCTAGTCCAACAAGAGAGATTTGAGGATGAAGCTTAGTTTAAGTTAGTCTAAACCTAGGAGGGCTGTCTAAATTGAGCCTAGTCCAACAAGAGGGATCTGAGGGCGAAGCTTGGATTGATTCAGGTGGTCTGTTAGAAAGACCCAACACTTCTACCTACTGATGTCAATTTTACTTACTTGCATTTTTATTGTTTTTAACCTAGACTTATTTTAATTCTGTTTTAAACCATCAATTATCAATGTTTCTTTCAACAATGCTTTGTTTATGAATTTAACCCTGTCTTAGACTAGTTCCCTGAGTTCGATACTCTGATTCATCCGTTTTAATTTTAAATACTTGACGATCTGGTGCGTTTTTCGGCATACCGGATTTCCCTTAAACATATTTGTACAAAGAAAAAGTGGACCAAAAAGTAACTGCAGGGGAAATCCAACAGTAAATTTTTACCGTTTAAAACCTTGTATGTTCTCTCTCTCTCTCTCTAATATCTTCTCGAGATTCATATCTTCTTCTATCCCTAATGACTATTTTATATATATCTCTTATACATCATAAACAAATAATCTTATTAGCCACAACATTTCCAAATCTTCATCTCAATTAGTTCATGAGAATTAGATCAACAACGAGAAAATTCACAAACACAAGCTCCTCAAATTCATCTCATAATAGTGAAAAGCCTCATGTTCCATCACCTAAACTCTCAAGCATATCAACTACCTCATCTTCCTCCCAAGAATCTTCTTATAGAACACCTATAGATGATGCATTTATTCTAAACCCTTAGCCTATTTGTGTGATTCTCCTACTATTCCTTCAAGAATCTCAACCAAGAGTGTCTTCTACTGAAGGATCATTGGCTGCTAAAGAAGAGGTTGGTGTGTCTAGGAGCAGAAGGAAGTTTATTCCTAATAGAAGAAGTATGGAGTAGAAAATCAAGAGGAAAGAAGAGAAGACATATGTAAAAGGGAATGAAGAACAAGAGGAAGAAGTAGATTTTGATGCAAAAAATGGAGATATCTTAAGAAGAAGCGCATGTGGGTTGCTTTTCAAGAATGGAAGAACATAGGTGTAATGGGTGGCAAATACTACAACCTCAATGAGGTTGAAGATGAAGGATGACCAGTTAAGAGTCTCATTATCAATGAAGAGAGGATGAGTTTGTTCAACATTCGAGAACCAATGTATCCAAGGCTTGTGAGAGTTGTCTATGCCTCATCATATCAAGCCAAGGGTGAGAATGATGCATGACCCCTTAAGGGGCAATTTCTTACCACTGATGTGTTAGTAAACCTTGAAGGATTGGCAGTGTATCTGAATCTTCCCAATGAAGGATTACAGCTGTTTCATAACAACTCTTTTGAGTTGGTTGGAACCTCTCGAAAAGATGTTGTAACTCACTTCATTGGGAAGAACAATGTGGATGTTAAGTCCAAAGATCTTCCTCCTATGGTTAGATTTATTTATAACGTGTTGCCTTGTCATTATGCCCAGAGGAGGAGGGACTGTTGTAAAAGTAACAGATCAAAATCTTTTGGTTTTGTACTTTCTGGTGATGGAAAAACAGAAGAAGCTCGACTTGACCTATCTAATTGCAAAGTACATGACCTCCACCAGAAAACACACAGTCTTACCTACCTATGGGATGTTGCTCACTACAACTTCATTTAAAAATGGAATTCATAACTAATTTCGTAGGCTCATCATATTCAAATTTGATGATGAAAAATCTACGTTAACCACTCTTGAACGGATTTCGTATTCTAAGATAGATTTGGACCGACGAATTTTGATGATTTCAGTTATGAAGATATCTAGTCGATTTAATCTGACTATTTGTGTCAATGTTGATTTCAATTTTGATGTTACTGAATCGATTTCAATTTTGAAGATTCCGGGACAATTTCAATTTTAAGATGTTGCGACAATTTTAATTTTGAAGATATTGAGACAATTTTATTTTGAAGATTCCGAGACCATTTTAATATCAGTATGAGTCGTCATTCCGAAGTAGGAATAGTGTTGGAGGCTCTTTGCTCCTGTAATAAATTGTACTTACGATTAGTTTATTTATCAGAGTACAACACGAGTCATTGTTAAAGTAAAAACTTATAATGCAATAGTTAAGGAATTGAGAGTGAAGATAGAGATATATTTTTATCTAATGGATGAATAACTAATTTAAAAATACAAATTAAATATTTACTTCTCTAAATAACCATGTCATTTAATTAAACAAACATGATAATTACTTCAAATCCGAAAAAATGTTATAAATACGTAAAATATTTAAAAATCTTATCATCACATGTCATGATCTTTTATAGCATAAATTTAGGATTTGAGAGCTAAGATAAGATATACATATATTTTTGGTGTAATGGATAAATAACAAACAGAGTATTAAAAGGTGCTATAATAATGGTAACTAACCAGTCGAATTAATTTACAAATCTGAAATAAAATTAAGTTGAATATTCAAGAATCAAATTTTAAGTTGAAAATCGGTACCCAGACATAATTTGAAATAACATTAGGCCAAATTGCAAGAAAAGCAAGTTTAGCTAGCAACGTCCAAAATGCAAGTTTAACGAGAATGAGATAATCTCATTGAATAAATCTAAAACAAGTGCGTACATAAATTTCTAAATGCAAGTTTAAATTATTTCATTTAAATTTCTATTTTTATTTATTTATTGTCATTTTAGTTTAACATAGGCTAATATTAACATTTAAAATATATTATTTATCAAGAAAGTCTACCTCAGATGATTTAATAACATAGGTAATTTTTTTTTAAACATCTTAGGACTTGAATTCAATTTTTAGGTAACACAAAAATTACATATAATTTTTTAAAATTTTAAACTAATATACAGTAGTTCACGCATATTAAACTTTTAAAATATTATTTAAAATTTCCTTAATTTCAAATATCTCTTTAAGGTGGTTTACTGAAGTAAGGTATTAATTACGATTTGTTTTGTTTACTAGTCGTTCGGAAATGTGGAGATCTTGACTCGTAAACGAAGTGATTTTTGCATTTTACTAGAAAAGAAAAATTGACTGAAGACACAAACAGAAGACATCGCGTTCACATAGGCGGTACTGTTGACATGCTTGACTGAGACTCTGGGTCCCATGATACTCTGATTTCATATTATTTTACAATTTATTTATTTCATTTTCTTTCTTACGAACGAATACATTCTTAATAATATGAGATTTACATCACTTTTATATTTTATTTTAATTTAAATTTTTTATATCAATTCACTTTTTTTTTTTCTATTTCTTCTCATTTTATCGAATGGATCCTTGGAATACGAAACTCTTTTTTTGAGCCTACACTTACACACACAACACAAACCCTCTACGCGAAAAGTTTTTTTCTCTCAAAAGGGTTTAAAGACCTTTCCTTTACCTAACTTTGTCTCTTTCTACTTCAGCCATCTCTTCTCTGCCTCAACCAGCGATGGTGGAATTTTGAGCCTTTCCCTTGAAATCAATGCATGTAAAGACTAAAGCTTTGATGATGCATATTGGTTTTTCGTTAGCACATTCATGTGGGTCATTGCGTGCTTCTATTAGTTTCAGCAAAGTGGCAAAAGGGTCTGTGTTTGTTTGACTTGAGGAGGGTTCTTCTTTTTATTAAGTGCAAAGGTAGCTGCGTTGTGTGTGTGAGTGTGTGTGTGTTTTTTTTTTTTTTTTTTTCATTTTGAGGCATGAACTACCTTGTGGGGTAGATTTTGATTTTCAAACCTTAAGTGATAGCACCCCATTTGGCAAAAGTGAGGATTTTTGTTTTTTGGAGAACGCAAAAGGATGATTCAGTTGTTGTTCATGGTGATTTTTGTCGAGGGGGTTCTGGCATTTCTTTTGTTGGTTAAGATAGGACCTTTGAGAGATCTTGTGATAAAGAGCCTGGATCAGTTGAAGATGGGGAAGGGTCCAGCTACAGTGAAAACCATTGCTGGTACCATGTCGGTGATTCTCCTTTCAAGTCTCATGAGCATTGTCAAGATCCAGAACAAAGGTGCTAAACTTGGTACTATGTCGCCCATGGATCAAGTTCTGTGGAGAACTCATTTGCTCGAGGCTTCACTGATGGGTGTGTTCATACTCCTTTCATCTGTGTCATTTGCATCCCTGTTTATTATTTTAGTACACTTTATTATTTTGCTTCACTGCTTGCCATTTATGTCAGTTCTAAACTACAAGGATTAGTGTTGATGCACATGCTAGTTCCTAAAAGCAATGTTTTAAATTCTGGTTGTCTTGTGCCTGTAGTTGCGTTGCAGCTGTTGTAGGTTGATGTGGTGATACCGTGACCACATCTGGTTATGTGGTTGGCTGGTAATTTAAAACCTTTCATGACAGATAACAAAATAATGTGCCAGGGTGTTGCAGGTCCATGGTTTTCTTTTAATAGTTTTTCTCATGCAATGAATGTGTGTGTATGGATAGTAGAAGAACATTCTTCTGCGTATGGTTTTTGTGGTTGTGGTATTTTTCTCTAAATTGTTGTGTCAGGTTCACCAAATATGGTTGATTTATTAATATCTCTGTATAACTGTTTGATTTGAGCTCTGTCATTGAACTTGTTTTAGAAAATATATATTTATAATCTCTTCAATTTACAAAGAAACTGAAGGAATATTGGTCATTATTAAGTTGCTATTAGAAAATTGACATATAAAAATTCTTTTTGTCTCATTATTACTCCGCATAGTTCTGATTCTTATTCTTCCTGAATTTAACCGTGTCTTATTTGGTGCTCATGAGTCATGGTGTTCCATACACAGGAGTAGGGAATTGTAGATTTGTAATAGGAGAATAAAATTGGAGGAGGGGGGGGGGGGGGGGGTGTTAGAAGAGGATGGTTGTGGGCTCGAGAATTCTCATTATAAATGGATTAGCTCTCATGTTCTTCATTTTTCGATATAAAGTACCTTTTTTGTTCCTAAATTCTGATCCGGACCTTACACATATGCATTATACATGTATAGAAGTAATAGTTCGTAATTTTAAATCTGCCAGATTTTGTGATTGAATATTTAGTTGATTCTGATTAAAATCACTTCTGTAACATCACACACATGTTTGTATAAATTAATCGTAACTCACGAATTTTGGATTTATTCTTTAATTTATTTGTTTATTGATCTTTCTTCCCTGATAACTTTGTGGTGCACATAAAACGAGTACTGAATATTAATATCACATAGAACTTCAGTAGATGAGAGCCCATTCTTAAGAGTAATGTTGTTAGGGGCGAGGAGGTCCTATGTAAATGGGAGTTCCTCAACATTAAACCGATATGGGACTCAACTACTACATCAATCCTGCCAATTTGTAAAGTGCAGTGAACCCATTCCTGACTCCACAGGGTGGATAAACTGGGTTTTGACACCACTTGATGTAGAGGATAGCTAATTCCTAAAAGGTAGATTATTAATAGGAGAGCCTCTATGTGGGAATTTCCATGTCTCAGACCCAACTGATATTTGACCTACTCCCATATGTCAATTTAGACTTCTTAAAATGTGGGAATCGTGATTTCAATATATGTACATACTATACACTATATAGTGTTGCTATGTTTTAAGAAATAAATTAATTTCCCCCCAAGGATAGTAATAGCAAGCATAATGCGAAAGTCAATGTAGCAGAATTTAGATCCTACTCAAGATTAGGAGGGGGATGAAATATCGTAAATCATAGGATTATAGCATGGATCATATGATCTTACCTAAAATGCAAAATTATATTAAAAAAATATATGCATAAAAGTAACATATACCGCAAATAACCTTAAAATCACTAATAAAAGTAAACTTAAATTGAAAATGCATAAAACTCATAAATCACAACCTAACAATTCCAAATATAAAAACATAAGATTGGAAAAATGATAGTTGTAAACAAAAAGAACAAAGAACAAAATCGTGTATATATGAAGTTGTCAAATATTTCCCACTGGAAGACATTTCCAACCAGTCTGCAGCAGTAGCACGGTGAACAGATCAGAACAGAATAGTGAGTTCACTATGAACCAGAGCGTACAAAGCATTGGCATTTCTCTTGTTCGAAGTGTTGGAATTTCAGACATGTGTCCAACATCGACACTTTCCCAACACCTGTCCAACACATGTTGGGCACCATTATCGTTGGGAAGTCCCACATCGCCTGCCTCAATTCTTGGAGTGTAGCTTATATATTTGTTGGACAACTTCACTTAATGTCAATTTGTTTTAAGATTAAAGCTAACAAGGTATCAAAGCCTGTAGCCCATCTTCATGAATCACCGCCTATTCTGGTAGACATTTGTGGAGGTGGTTGTTCTTGGGCTATTGGTTTTAATTACGATGAAATTTAACCCTTAATTAATAGGTGTACATTTAAAAAATTATTTTTTGTTGGCTTTAGTTGAGCCAACACCTCCATATAGGTGGCCATACTTTGGTACTAAAAGAAAGCATTCATCTTAGAAAAGGCAACTTACGAGGGTCTCATTATCATGGAAAAAAGGTGAATATGCAATGTGGGGGGGGTCTTGGTGTGTGCTATACTTTGGACATTAGGTGTTGGAGTGTCCATGTCACATTTGTGCTGGTGAACTCTGAACAGAAGAACACGAACCCAAGTCCAGAACAGAACTTTTGAAGAAGCGGCCAGTCAGAGAGGAACCTAGATGAACTCAGAACCAAACAAGACAAAACGAAGAGAGTGAGACAATGAAGACAAACCCGTAGACCAGAATTTTTGGAGAGAAAAGATGAAATGAAAAAGAGGCAGAAAATGAAGACAAATGAGGCAGATTGTGCTGCCTTAGAATTTACATTTGATGGGTTAAAAAAAACAAGAGGGTAGACTTTTTTTAATGAAAAAAAGGGTTTCATGAAGCACGTTAAGATCGGGTGTTTTAAGTGATCTTACATGTAAGTTCATTTGATTCCAAAGTTCCCACAAAATGAGCTGCAACATGAAATCAGGATTGCCCAGCCTTCAGAAAATTGTAAAACTGCAATGTTACATTAAAGACCATGATTTTGACTTTTGGTGGCAGTATTGAAAACAGCTGATTAAGCAGTGTATAAAATTGAATAAGCTGATATGGGCTTTTGGTTGAATGGTAATATAAAACATCATTTACTGGTATTATTCGTCTCATGCTTCACAATCATCGGGTTGGAGAAATACCCATGCAGGTCAAAACATAATTAGGATGATGTAATAATACCAATTAATGCTTCTTAATGTGTGCCAAATGCATGGTAAATACTATTATATGGGTTTTATTCTATTGGTTTTTGTACTGTGTTTTTAGTTAGAGTTGTTTGTAGAAATTTCAGAAGTTCTGATCAGGGATTTTTTCGGTCTTGTGTTACACTTCTTAAAATATGGATAAAGTATATACTATTAGGTGGGTTTTCCTCCATTGACTTTCATAACTAAGGTTCTGACACTTGTAGAATTTGAAGTATAGACCAAATATTATAGGATAAGTATTGGAAGTATCTGCATCTGCTGTTATGATGTTTTATGTACTTATTTTTTGGTAGAGATATGGTGTTTTAGTTTCCCAATTGCCACGTTGGCATATGTATTCTATTGTTCAAGTTTATTCTGTACTTGAGTTTATAATAAGCTTGATGCCTGTACAATCTTATACTTTTATTTCTAGGCCTTGTTCAGTTTGATGCTGTGAGGACACTGGACACCAATTTTCTTGTATGTTTCTTAGGGCCTGTTTAGTTTAAGGAAATGATTTTGTTTTCATTAGTAATTAATTACAAAAAACAGGAAATAAAGTGAAAATAAAGTGACACTTGTAGTTATTTGTGAAAACAGAAAATGAGATAAAAACATTTCCTGAGACCAAACAGGCCCTTAGAATAAGCATACATCTTAAACTAGATTATCTTGTCTTACATGAATTAATATGGTCTTGCAGGTTTTACATTATTCCTTGGATTCCTAATTGATCGTACCCACCATTATCTTCAAAAGCTTATTAATTTAAGGAGTAATGCGGGAGCTTCAAAAGAAGAATTGGAAAACCTTAAAAAAGAAACTGTCCAACTTAAAGAAAAGGATGAGAAAGCATCCAAGGAGATTAAACAGCTAAAGGAAGAACTTTCACATCTGTCCAAAAGTTTGGAAAAGATAAAATTGGAATCTGAAGAGAAGGATAAGAAAGTTGAGACCGCCGAAGCACATGTTGCTTCCCTCCAAAAGCAAGCTGCAGATCTACTGCTTGAATATGATAGACTCTTAGAAGACAACCAAAACCTTCAGGCTCAAACACTGGGACACAAGAGTTGAGGAATGACTGAGATGCATTGATAAACAAAGTTTTGGGGGTGAGACTTCATTAGGACCATCCCTAGTTTTGTTGCTAAATCTTTATTTTGGAAAAAAAGTACTTGTTTGGTCCTTTTTGAGAATGCAACATTGACCAAGAGTGCTCTCTGCTTAAGTTTATAAGTCTTACAGTTCATTTTTAGTTTGTACACAATTTTCTTCTTAGATCATCGTTTTACAATTGCTCCATCTAGTTTTTGTTTTTACCCCCTCCTTTTATTGTTTGGATGAATATATTGAAGGGTTATTGGCAGGACAGATACTTCTCAAGAATTAGGAAAGGATTTGTTGAATTTCAACATGATAACTGTGCCCTGGGGTGCATCTGGCCATTCCATTTTGTGCATAAACATTAAGCACACTTGTTAGGACTTCGGAGTAATATTGTTGGTTCTGCTGCTATCTGCACCCATTGCTTCTCAGGTCAAAAAATGCATATAATGCATTTGTTAGCTAAACAAGTATACATACAAATATGAGACATAGATAACAGTTAGGTGCAATATGTTGTTTCAAACTGTTATATGTTTGTGTCTATGATTTATATATGCATCAGTTCAGATTCACGTGTAAGAGACTAGATTATATATTTTATCTGAAAAGCTTACATTTAAAATAATTGGAGAGCTTTATGCTGCAAATTTTTGTTTTGAAATTCAACTAATCTAAGCCTGGAATGAAGTTTACCCAATTTGAAAAGATATGTTTCATTGTAAAGTGATGTGTAGCAGCTGAGTCCCATGATGAACGCGGCTGCTGAGTATGTATATGTTAAAAGTATATGTAGATGAGTCCCACATGGAAAGAAGCTGAGAGATGTTTATAGAAGCAAGTATACAAATCAAGCCTGATTAGCAGCATTGAAGCATACATACCTGGACCGGGCCAATGGGCTAACAAGAAGGTCCGTGACCTAGACAGGTGACCTTCATTGCACTTGGAAGGGTGCTGGTCTAAGGTCTCCTTCCTCTAGAAGGAGATCCTATGTCATATTTTTAGACAGTGGGAGTTTGTGTTCGTACGGCTCCCTACAATACAACTAAATAATGAATTTTTGTTTATAGAATTGTTAGTAAATTAGTGAATATTCATATGGCTAGGGATAGGTATTGTCCTTAATTTGCTTTTTTGACTAGAGGACTGTTGTTATATGCAGTGTGCATCTTGCTTGTATTGTCAATAAGGTTATGCAGTCCAAGAATTTATGAACTGCTTCTCAAGCTTTCTTGTGAAGTGTTTTTTTTTTCCTCTTTTTTTTATTATTTGTGGAAATCAAAGATAATTTTTTGTGGATAAAAAAAAAAACTTCACAAGAAAGCAGGGGAAGGGCATGACAGCGATGACGACCTTTTTAAATTGTTTTAGGGTGGATCAAGGGGACAGTTCTCTAGACACTTATTAATCGGCTTAAGCAAAAGGTAAAAATGGGTAATGAAAGTAGAAATTCACGCCAACATTCTCCATGATAGTGTATTTGTGTTTTGAATTCATCCATTACCCTTAGTTCTGGATTTTATGTGTTATGCTCATGACTATTACCTTGTGTTGCTAGATATTTGTGTTTTAATTTAAAATTTATAAATATATATTAATTCTATTTTATAAAATAGACTATTTATTTTAGATTTTCTTAAGATTTTGTTTTAATGAGTCAACTAGTTTGTTACGCTTGTTTTATATTTTTATTTGCTGCACAAGGTGATCCATGCCTATATATATCTCTATTTTCTTTTTTAAAAAAGAACAACACAAGTAGATAACTTCGTTCCTTTCTCCCAAATATCTTCTCTTTCTTTTCCTATAAAAACTTATTTTTTAGAGTAAGAGCATTGGTGTTCAGAAGGTTCGGGGATCTCTTCGCTGCACACGATCGAAACCAATGAGTTGTCGTATCTTGGGAGAGGAGCGCAATCGAATTTTTCTATGAGGGCAGTGAGGCGTTTTCCCTTTAAGGATAACATTTACGCGCTTCAACCCAGACTATATTTTTCTTCCCCTAATTTATTTTCATTGTTCTTATTGTATGATATATATTGCATTGTTGATTTATGTGGTGTCAATCAAATTATTTCGCTACTGTTATTTTGTTATTTAATTCAAGACTATGCATCTTCTTCTTATTTATTTCTTTCATTTTATTTTAATTTGTTCCCAACAATCATAGAGAGAAAAGTTATTTCACTTTCTTCTTGCATAGTCTTTTCTGCTGTAGCATTCTATCTTATCAAAATGTTTATCATGAATATGATTTTGTCATTTTCTGATTAGCCTAGAAAAAAATTACGGGTGAAAATGCAATGCATTATGTTTCATTAAAAATGTTTTTATTATATTATTTTATTTCCTGAAATTTTAAATTAGTATGAGATTGTTGAAAAATATTTTCTTTGTCAATTGTATTTTTGTTTAAGGTAAAATGCTTTTAGAATTAGTTTATGTGAAAAACTAAAAACATCTCACTACTTTCATTCTTGCCTTAGAAAGTTATCTTTTACTTGGTCAAATGATCCTATGAACACAAGTCTTTAAAATCAGGACGTTTGTTGTTTCGTTTTTTAATTTCTATTGTTTAACATTATTATTATTACTACAAATATTTTGTTGCTACATGTTGACTTATTGTCTCTTTATATATAACTCATTGATAAAAGATAAGCCTGTGAAAATATAACACACAAAAACAATAAAATAAACACTTTGGTGAAGCTTTACATTCTGCATGTGGTATTCTTAATAGAGTACCTTATAAAAAAAATTTAAAAAAACATCTTTATGAGCTATGGAGAAAAAGAGAACCAAATATGAAATACCTTAAAGTGTGGGGGTGTCTATTAAAGGTTAATATCCCTATTAATAAGAAAAGGAAAATTGAAAAAAAAAATCTTAATTGTATTTTGTTGGAAATTTTTTACATAATATTTCTTATAGATTCTTAGTTGTTAATTCAGAAGTGACTAAAATTTCTAATGTTACTATTATGCAATCTAAAGATGTCATTTTCTTTGAAAATCTGTTTCCTTAAAAAATAAATCGTTAAATCTTTATATGGTTTGAAACAAGCTCCAAAGCAATGACACAAAAGTTTGATTAAGTTATTCTTTTGTATGATTTTCAAATTAATGATAGTGATAAATGTGTATATGTGAAACAATTTGATGATAATGGATGTGTCATTTTATGTTTGTATCTGGATAACATATTGATATTTGGTAGTAATATGCATTTCATAAATGATGTGAAGTCCTTATTGTTTAGAAACTTTGACATAAAAGACCTTGGTCAAGTAGATGTGATTTTGGGAATTAAGCTTATAAAGAAAAATGATGGCATGACTTTTATCCAATCTTATTATGTTGAAAAGCTATTGAAGAAGTTTAATTATTTTGATGCGAAACATGCTTTTACTCCTTATGACTCATCCATCAAGTTAAAGAAAAATTCGAGTAAAGGAATTTCTTCACATAAATATTCTCAAAGTATCGATTCTTTGTTGCATTTGACAAACTTCTCTAGGCCTGTCTGATATTGCACATGCAGTTGGTAGATTGGAAAGTAATTGAGGCATTTAGTGATACAAAATTGAAGTTTTGATTTCGATGAAATAAAATTGACAAGCAGTTATGTCTTTGCTTTAGCTGGTTGTGTAGTATCATGAAAATCTACTAGACAAATTATTATTTCACATGAAAGCAAAAATTATTGCTTTAAATACTGCTACTAGTGAGACTGAATTTCTTAAAAATGTATTATGCGATTTGTCATTGTTGAATAAGCGTATACCTCCAATTCCATTGCATTGTGATAGTCAAATTGCTATATCTAAAGTGACTAGCAAAGTTTTAATGAAAAAAGAAGACACTTAAGAGTGAGACATAAGTCTATAAGAAATTTGATTTATCATGGTGTCATTTCTCTTGACTTTGTCAGGTCAGAAAATAATATTACGGATCCGCTTACAAAAGGGTTGACGCATCAACAAGTACTTGAGTCATCGAGAGGAATGAGACTAAAGCCCATTATTTAGTTACAACAATGGACACCCGTCTCCGTGTGATTGGTGATCCCATGAATGGAGTTCAACGGGTAGCAACAAAATTGTTTGTTGACTAAAGTACACCAAAATAAAATTTGGCGGAGTTGTTTTGTTTCTCATTCCTATGACGAGGTGTATTATAAATTGTGGCAATATTAAGGTTGAGGTATTTATATAGGTGTATTTTTTGGTAAAAAAAAAAACCTCTTAATGAATCCGATGACAATTATTGTAGGGGTGGGGGTCACAAACCACTCTTTGAGGATTCACCTAGTGAGTGTGGTGGTGGGGCCACCACTGTGAGATATGGGTTAATCTCTAAGTGACACTCACAAAACAAGATACAAGCACAGAGTCATGTAACGTGCTACCACTGATTAGAACCTAATTGAACGTCAATATTGTAGGGGTTGTCTACTAAAATTCGGTTAAAGAATGTGTAGTTCAAGACAATTACGTCACTACATTTTTCTCGGGTGGAAGTTCATAAACACTAGGTATAATGTTCAAACTCGGAAGGTTCGTTATACTGAAATACAATATCGCATGCTCTTTCTCTTATGTTTCTATACAAATTATCTTTTAGAAAATATATTTTAAAATTTTAAATTATGTGGGAGAATGTTGGTAAATATTTGTGTTTTAATTTAAAATTTATAAATATATATTAATTATATTAATTCTATTTTATAAAATAAACTATTTATTTTAAATTTTCTTAAGATTTTGTTTTAATGAGTCAATTAGTTTATTACGTTTGTTTCAACAACTATAGGTTGGTTTTCAATAGTCATATTTGCAACGATCATGTTTTTGTTTGCTACACAAGGTGATCTGTGCCTATATATATCTCTTTTTTCTTTTCTAGAAAAGAACAACACAAGCAGATAACTTCGTTCCTTTCTCCCAAACATCTTCTCTTTCTTTTTCTATAAAAACTTATTTTTTAGAGCAAGAGCATTGGTGTTTAGAAGGTTCGGGGATCCTTTCGCTGCACACAATCGGAACCAACGGGTTGTCGTATCTTGGGAGAGAAGCGCAATCAAATTTTCCTACCAGTGTAGTGAGGCGTTTTCTCTCCAAGGATAGCGTTTACGCGCTTCAACCCAGACTATATCTTTCTTCCCCTAATTTATTTTCATTGTTCTTATTGTATGATATATATTACATTGTTGATTTATGTGGTGTTAATCAAATTATTTCGCTACTGTTATTTTGTTATTTAATTTAAGACTATGCATCTTCTTCTTATTTATTTCTTTCATTTTATTTTAATTTATTTCCAACATATTTATGTTTTGAATTCATCCATTACCCTTAGTTTTGGACTTTATGTGTTATGCTCATGACTATTACCTTTCTGTTTTGGGGTGGTCACTAATAAAGATAAAAAGGATGAAAGACTCCCGTAGTAAGAGGTGAGTAAGAGGTGAGGATGAAGAAAGGGAGATGCTGTAACTAGATTTTTCATGTATTGAAATGCTTTATAAAATAGTGAGAGAACGGTGTTTATGTTTGAATGTGTGAATGAATGAATGGCAGAGATATTTGAAGACGAAGTGTGTGAGACTTTGAGTCGTGTGTGGCATTACAGCTAGAAAGCACCGATAGACCTAGGCAAGTATATGACATACGGAAATACACATTTTAAAACTTATATGATATGAAATGATTGTAATATAACTTAAAATTAGTTTAAGATTATTATGAAATACTATAAATCTTAAGATATTGGAGGGTATAAAAAGGACAGGATTCATTATAGACATAATACAATGTTATAGAAGGGCTGATGAATTTAGAGACAAATGGTGGGTTGGTGAGAAGTTGTACTCACATAAATAATATTTATTTGATTATAAAAATATTGATTAGAGGAGTTACAGTTTTCTTGTAACAAGAATTACTTCTTTTATTAAAAAATATATTTTTTTACCAATTGGCAAAGAGTACATACATCTATCAAAGAATATGACAACTTTAACTTGATTATTATTGCATCTAACTTATGTTACAAATTTATCTTAAATGTATTTATTTTTATTTAATAGAATTGGACAATTGAACAATACTAAGAAAATGGGTAAATAGTCATTTTCATTCATGAATGTGTAGAGCGCTGATAAATTCATTCCCAAAAGATGAAAATTTAAATTTTAGTTTCCGAAAGTGAAAAAAGTGCGATAAATCTATCCATTTGTTAACTTTTGTTACTATTAATAAAAGAGTCTACCTGACACATTGAAGGACGAAAATGATTATTTACTCAAAATATAATTTAATATTGATCTTTTTCCCTTTTAATCGTTACAAACATAATATTACGATCAATACTTAAAGAAAAAAATAAGCATGAGTTAAAACAAACATAATAATAATCATAATATTGATCAATAAGCATAACTTGTCTATTGTTTTGTCATTTTTAATATAGGTTAGGAACTTAATTAAGGAATAAAGTCTCTTCCTTAAACTAATTGTCAAAAAGTGAATTGAATGTTGGTGATTCGTCATCCACCTGATTGATCCGTCAAAATTTCCTCATCTACAAGTATTTTATCATAATCTCAATGCTTGATTTTTTTAATCAAAAGTTATAACTGCACTTTCCTCTACAGTGCATCTCCTCACTTTATTGGAGACAAATCTTGCATGATATTCGTTAGTTTCATAATTATAAAAATTATTTTTAAAACACAAGATTCATAAGAATATTCAAACAAGGAACTAAAATGTTGCAAATGTTGAATTAGTAACAAGAAGAAATATTATGTACGAGAAGTGAAATACAAATTCATCAATTGCTACACCTTCATCTTGGGCTAACATACTTATCTCAATCATGAGTATCTTAGTTTATAAAGCCACCACTATCATAAAGATCTTGACATTGATGAACGATCTTAGATCTCGTGCTTTTCATATAACTTTGCACATCATTTAAAGTAATCTAGAGATCTATCTCAAGAAATAAAATAAAATAAAATTATTACCAAGCAATTATTGTGCTATATAAAAGAGATATTGTTGACTATTTAAAAATGTCTCACTGACCCATCATTATTCTTAGAGTCTTGCCTACTTAAGTGTTGAAGTATCTTTGTAAGTATTCTGATCATCACAATAGATTTCACCAAACAATAAGATGGACTCCTCATTCCTTATCATCATCTAAAAAAAACTAGATCAATGTTCGACATCACTAGAAAGAATATGCATGTTGATGATGATCTCAGTCTCTTTAGACTGTGATTTTGAAAAATTAATCGGTTAAAATGTTTCTTATCCTTTCTTCTACATTTTCCGAATTTTTTTTGAATGTCTCTTAGAATTTATCTTGCTCATAATTAATTTTTCATCCATTTGTTTTTCTGCATTCATTACTTTGCATTGGTTCAACAATTTGCTCTTTTTACCAGATGATGTTTTATCTAAAAAGATGGGCAATGATATATGGTATTGAATTTGAAAGGGAATATTTTTTCTCTATTTAATGTGTTTGGTTACTGATACAAAATGCATCTCCTTTGTATCTTGCTTATTGATACAATGTTAGAATGGTTGAAAACTCTTCTTTAAATTTCTTTATATCTCTTTAATCAATTGATTTTTTTACAAAATAAAAATTTATTTTGATCTTATTACCTGCAAGATCTGTTGATATCAGAAAATAATTCATGTGGTGCTTCTCTTTGTTGGACAAGTGGTCTCAATAACTTAAGAGGAAGGTGAATTAAGTTTCACAATTTTCCCACTAACAAGCTTTAACCCCCCTTTTAAATGATATACTTAGAATGCAGAAGAAGAAGAAGAAGAAGAAGAAGTAATCAATTTAATAATGTTCTTTTAAATGCATAAGATAAAATTGATTGCAATAACACAAATGATATAAGAAAAGAGAGTTATGCAAACTCGATTTATACTGGTTCGGCCACGCCCTGTGCTTACGTCCAGTCCTCAAGTAACCCACTTGAGATTTTCCACTATCTTTATAAAAATCCTTTTTACAACTTCTGAACACCCAAGGAATATTTTTCCCTTGTGTTAAGGAAACTCACAATTCAAGAGACAACCAGTCTCTTGATTACAATTGACTTTCTGAGAAGAACAAAAAGATTTCTCTCCTTTAGAGTGGATAATACAATTCAAAGTTCCTGGATGAACTCTCAATAAATTTGTAAGTGTTCGTCCAAGAGTTGTTGAGAGAACATTTTACAATGAAGTTCTCTTGGAATATCTCTTTCTTGCTTTTTGAAATCAGACACACACATATATAGGCCCTTCGTGCCTTTTCAAAATGGTTTGAAGAGATGTGTCTTTTCAAAAAGCTTTTTCTAAATTTTTACAGGTTTCTGTTAATCGATTATACAGTTATATTTTGAAGGGTCATGACTTTTGAATTTGAATTTCTAGAGTTTCATTACTAGTAATCTATTACAAATATCTGGTAATCGATTACAGGTTCAAAATTCAAATTCATAACCCTTTTTAAAAGTTTTTTTTTAAAATTGTCTTTTGGTAATCGATTACACTGCCTGGTAATCGATTACCAGAGCCTTGGATGTCTTGGAAACACTTTAATTTGAGGCAAGACTTGATCTTGAGTTAATCCTGAAGCAAGGCTTTGTTTGTTGAAGCAACCTTGTATTAATCTTGAAGCAATGCTTATCCTTTGAAACAACCTTGTTTGATTCTTCTTTGGCATCATCAAAATCATGTTTTCATCCAAATGTATGCAAAGGGAATAATTTTAAAGTATAGAATTATCTGTTTATTAGAGAAATCATGTGTTCTTTCACTTTTGTGAATTTTTTGTTATTCATTGATCAAGAAGCATTTGTTCTATGCAAATAAACTAAAGTTTATGATCTTATATGAACTGCACAACTGTGCCATAAAATAATTTTAGATTTGTGTTTTTTCAAGGTGACCAAGAACTTAGCAAGAGTTTTGGACTTTTGGTGGTTGAGAAAAATGGTCAATAGAAGACTTTGGAGATTAAAAGTATAACCCACTATTAGAAAAAGAGGCTTCTATGACGCACATACGACGTCGGTCGCTAGAAACCATCTTAGAATAATAGACAGTGACATTTTTGTAATTATCATTTTGTAAACAACGATGGTGGAACAAAACCCTTCTTGAAATGGATCATACAATGACGACTCTTAGTATCACCGTCATAGAAATGATATATCCACGACGTTTTCTACTAACACTGTCGTGGACTTCAAAGTCAATTAAATGAAATCGTGCTTCAAGTCAGTCAGAGAACATCCCTGTTGCCGCGACGTAGCTAAGACATTCACAAACTATCATTCCTTCCTGAAACTGACCTCACGTCTCCAGCACTCACTGTCTATCGTATACCTTTCTTCCAAAATCGGTCTGTGGAACAACGTTCTGTGCTGCCATTTGGTTCAGCATGACTGTTGAAGGTTTGTTTTTAGGATCTCTTTATCGGCTGTAAGTTTAAAGCTTTATGGGGTTCTATGGGTTATGAATTGCTAGGGGTTGAATACACCATTTGAATGGACTTCTTTAATGTACTCCCATTTCGTATTTTGAACTTATTCATGGTATTTCAGCCCTAGGTCTACAAAACATGCAGTTGGTGTTACGATGGATTGTTCAGTTAGTTGGAGCCCCTACTGCTCCCTGGATAGGTAACATTATGATTTTGGATAGCACTGTGTTCTTGTTCCTGTTGTTGTGCTTGGTTTATACTCTGTTCTTCTTGCTTGATGGGTCAAATTCGTCTTTGAGTACCCATTGTTGTTGAGGCAGCTGATTGGGAAGTTCTTTGAATCAACAATCCCTTATTGATAATTTCATTGTATGGCAAGCAACTTCAGCCTAGGTGGCGGAAAAGTTGTATTTTGACTTCCTTAGTATCTTAGATAGTTTCTGCAAAACGGATTCTAGTTGTTTTCAAAGATTTTTGGATTCTATTATGTCTTTGTAAATCATGATTGAATTGAGTGGTTCTTTTTAAGGTCTGATTTAGAAGCAATGATCACAACAACACTGAGTCAGATCAAAGGGTCTTATACCAAAATTCACATCTAATTTTCCCATTTCAAGGAAAAATTGCTTGAGAAGTTGCAGTTCACTTACAAAGGAAAGATCCTCCCCAATTAATCACTATTAGAATATTAATATTAATACTAATGTAAGAAAAATAATAGCTATATGACAAAACTAATACATTGCCAAAATAGGAGGGTTTTTTCTTTTTTCTTTTTTTGGGATTTCTTGCTAGTACTGTCAAGGAAACAAACCTATATGTACACTTTCATGCAAATTATAGAACTGATTATACCTAACTCTAGAATGCTATCAAAACTCAATGCCAGTATTTATCTGAATGGAGAAGGAAGGGTGCCCAACGGAGGATGAACTCTTAGAACAAGATCCCAGTTCCCCATATTTCCATTCCACTTTGATCTGCCAATCTATAAGACAAACCAATTACATTATGATACATAAGCATTGTCCTTCCACAATGGACTTTGAAAATAATAGTTAGTACTGATAGAGTCCACAAATTTTCATTGTTATTGTTATTTCTCTGACTAAAATTAAGCACATATGCATATATGTATGTACATACTGACTCCTTCCACAATGCACATACTGACTAAAATTAATTGTATATTGACTCCTTTGGAACTGTATGAGTCATGAATTCATCAAACCTTCTATTCCATTGTCTAGGAGACTATTTCAAGCCATAGAGGGACCTTTTAAGCTTTCAAACATATTCCTCCTTGCCTCCAATTTCAAATCCCTTAGGTTGTTTCATCATAATAGTTTCATCTAACTCTCCATACAAGAATATTGTATTTACATCCATTTCTTCAAGTTGAACATCAAATTTAGTTTGACAATAAGTGAGAATACCTCATTGAAGTCAATTCCCTCCTTTTGAGTAAAGCCTCGGGAAACAATTCTCGCTTTAAATCTGTCATGTTCACACCTTTTATACCTTCTTTCTTTTTGAAAATCCATTTACAACTACCACCCTTGAACTAGTGGGCCTTTTTTTTTCATCAAATCCCATGTATTTTTGTCATACAAAGACTTAGTGTCTTCATCCATTGTAGTTTTTCACTTGTCCTTCTTTTTACTAGCTAAAGCATCAAATACCATGCACAACAGTGAGAGGGTGTTCTAGATGGTCCAGAGATCAACATCAACATAGTCAAGTGTTCCTTTTGTTCTCTATTAACCAACATTGAACTTTACTTTGTGGGCTTTCCTGTAGACATAGTCTTCACAGAATGTCAGCTTTTCCACTTTGTCTCCACATAGCAAATTCTATTTTTGCAGCTCAATCAGACCCTTTTCACTCATATGGCCCAACCTTATGTACCATAGCTTAGTCTTATACACCACCTTCTCTGATACAGAGGCTACTAAACCAATTACAATGTGACCTTCCATTGAATAGAGACTGTGCTTCCTTTAATTTTAGGTTTATTTTATCCCTTGCCTTGCTCATTCTCTACATACAAATGTAGACTTTTTTTTTGCACTAAATTTGATATATTGTAACATTTATATTACTTTTAATTTAATATTTTTTTAAATATAGGTATTGAGAAAAATAAATAAATTATTAAATTAAGAATAACATATAACAAAAAAAATATAAATATCATATATTAAGTGAAATATAAATTAATAGATCAAAATTAATATACATGCATTATTGCAAAAACGTCATTCTACATCGATTATTTGCTACATACAACGTCGGTTATTGACCGTCGTCATAACAAACGTCGTATTAGAATGTGCGAACATTCTAAGACGGTTGTCTCTACGACCATCTTAGAATGTAACACATTCTACATCGGTCCTATACACACAACCGTCTTAGAATGTGTTACATACTAAGACAGTCGTCGCGAGGACCGTCTTAGAATATAACACATTCTGAGACAGTTGCATGAATAAGACCGATGTAGAATGTGTTACATTCTAAGTCAGTCGTGGAGACAACCGTCTTAGAATATATTTTTTTAAAAATATTTTTTGTACTTGGGTAAGCTTTGCAAAAATCTCCTGAATAATATATGAAGGAAATGATAAACCTTATAATTAAACAAAGATACTACTACTACTATTATGTTTCTATTGATGCTTGTATCTGAGTACTGAAAAGAAAGCGTGTTATAATGGGAAGATCAACACACATAAAATTGCTATAAAGAGTGTCATTAGTGTATAAAAAGTTGGCATATCATTTATAATCCAAAAAAGTGAATTTTGCCTTCCAGTACAAAAAGTTGGCATATCATTTATAATCCAAAAAAGTACAACAAAAATTTATATTACAACAACCAAGTTTTCCCACCTGGTGAGGTAGCACATGGATCAAAAGATACCATTAGTGTATAGCAAAATCCTTATACAATATATTTTCTCCATATAAAAAACCCATGATAAAGGGAAACAATTTTGGGAAATTCTGCAGAGAGAAAAAACACACAGCAAAGAAAGAGAAAAAACACACGATGCAGCCTAATGCAACCCACAATGAAGGCCTACTGTCAACACATACATTTACATTTTACACTCCAAGGGTTAAGAGAAAAATATATATTAATTCTTAAAACATGATAAATAGAGTGAGTGATAGAGGATATATCAAAAGCTACTCTAAGATCATTAGTTAGCAAGTGATAGTTATTGGCACCAAGGAATAACAAGCTGAGATGGCTAGTGAAGATAACATACAAATCTCAATAAATTAAAAATTAAAACCTAGTCAATTCCTTAAAAAGGCAGGAAGCATCATAATTCATTATGCAACAAAATCAAAGCATAAGTTTCAGTAAAAACCCTTCAGTAAATGATTTGAAAGTCCACAATAAACTTATGAAAAAACTAGGTGTTAAACATTAGATAACCAATATTTTTAACAGACATACTAACAAAGACAAAACACAAGGATAACCTGAAAAATGCAAATATAAGAGATAAAAAAACTAACCTCTAGCTAGAATTTTCGATTCTGAAGAGTGCTGATATCTGAATCTACTTTCTTCAGATGCACACATTTCCATGTATAAAAACAAACATGCAATTTTACATAACAGAAAAGGAAATTTTACACATGTTAGACAAGTGGCCTCAGATATCTTAAGAAGGGGGGTTGAATTAAGATATTACAAACTATTTCCCCAATTAAAATTCTACTTTGATTTTAATGCATGTTCCTAGTTTCCTTAAAGATGAATTTCTAAATGATGATTCAAATTAAACAATCTGAATGTAAATGTAAAGCAACAATAAATAAAAGAGTTTAGGGAAGAGAAAGTGCAAACACAATTTTTATACTGGTTCGGCAAAGTCCGTTGCCTACGTCCAGCCCCCAGCAACCCTCTTGGGAGTACCACTATCTTGCAAATCCTTTACAACTTCTGAAACACACAAGGACAACCCTTCCTTTGTGTTCAGATTTCTTTACAACAAGAGATCTTCGGTCTCTTAATCCCTTTTCAGAAGTATGAAGAAGAGAAGAAGAAATCTCTCTTGAAAGAGATAGATTGTACAATGAAGCACTCAAATAATTCCTTATTGAATTGCAAGTGTTTTGGCCAAGGAATGTTTTAGAGGATAAGACAATTTTGTTTTTGAGAAGATAAGACTTTTTGTTCAGAAAAACTCTAAGCAAATTCGTGTTCCAAGTCATATATAAATAGACCTTTGATGGTCATTCAAAAAACAATTTGAACAGATGTGACTCTTGGAAATTATTATTTGAAAATCTCCTCTGGTAATCGATTACAATACTTGTGTAATCGATTACAAGCTTTAAAATTTGAATTAAAACATTCAATAACTGCTGGTAATCGATTACCATCCAAGTGTAATCGATTACAGAGTGTAAAATTTGAATTCAAATTTCTAATAGCTGTTATAAATAATTTCAACTGCTGGTAATCGATTACAAGACTTGTGTAATCGATTACATGTTTTCAGAAACATTTTAAAAACATTTCAGGAAGCCTTTTTGGCCACTGGTACATTACATCTTCTGGTAATCGATTACCAGAGAATAAATCTCTTTTAAAAACATTTTAACTTCAATTCTTTGGCCAAACCTCTTGTTGTTTCAACTTGGAATTTTCTTCCTAAGACTCTAGAGGTTATCTTGATCATATATCTTGAATTTCTTGAATTCTTGTCCTGAATAAAACTTGAGAAGTGCGCGATCCTTTGGCATCATCAAAACATCAAAATATCTTTACTTCTACAACACATATTTGTGAAAGAAATATTTTACAGAATTTCCAAGCCTTCTCCTCAAGATTATTCCTAGAACCAGAGGAAAGCAATTTTCCTTCTTTAAGTCGATCTTGAACTCTATCCGAGACTTTCAAATTTCCAGAAACATCACTTTGGCCAATAATCCTGTTTTCTCCTATATCTCGTGTCACTTCAACAACAATTAATGATATCTATTTATTTTAGACTAAAACATGAATAAGGATCAGAAACAAAATGAAATAACATTTTGTTTTGAAAAGCAAAAGAAATAATATTATATAAAGCCAAACTGGCACAAGCAGCTGTTAAAATGAAATAACATATTAACAAATTAAGGTTTGCTCCAAGAAGGGCATATTCTAGTTTTTAAGTGCCTCGAAAGTGAGAATGGAATTTAAATTTCAATTCAAGATATGGTTAACCCTATATAAAAAAAACACCTTTAAACAACAAGACTGTCATGTCCACGGCATGTGACTACTATGAAAAATAATTGTGAAGATTAATATCAAAAGCCAACAAAAATAGAAACCTCATATTCATCATTGCACAACTACATAGTAGAAAATTTCATGGCACACAAAATGCAGTCACTTTTAGTGGATAAATTATTATAAATTTATTATACTCACCTTACCTTTACCTTTAGTTCTTATAATTTATAAAAAAAAAAAAATACATTCATATTGAACTCCAGCCCAATGTGTCTTTAAGGTGTATGAAAAGATGAACCATATGATGATCCGCTGGTTAGAGTTGGGTGGGCTGCATGACGGCTTGAAGATCATTATAAGTCCTTTTATTACAAAATCAAATTGTATATATATATATATATATATATATATATATATATATATATATATATATATATATATATATATATATATATATATGTATAAAGGATTAAAAAAAGTGTACTTAATAGTTTTAGAAAGGAGTGGCAGCCTGAGGTTGCGGTTGCGCACTAATTGGAATATAGCATATTTTAATTTTAATATACATTTACATGCAAGAAGAACAATAATAGACCGTCAATGCCAACAAAAACTAATTAAATAGTGCACCCAAATCAAATAAAGGTAATTAAATAGATAGATATGGTTGCTTTACTTGAAATTTAAAACCTAACAAGGAGTAGTATTTATAGTAGTAATTAAGATTACGCCAATAGGAAACATATATGACAGGAGTAATATATCTAATATTATCAATTATCAAATTACCAGTGACACAAAATCTCTTTAAAGAGGTTGTTGATTTACATTCACTTTAACTTATCAAGATTTTTATCTGTAAAATTTACTTAATGTTAAATCTCGTTTCTCCGATAATTATAATAATAAAATATTTGTTAAATAAATTATATTAGTTATTATCAATTTAAGTAATTAGAATGGTCTATAATTAAGAATGTGATTAGTGTTTTGATTATTATTATGCTGAAAATCAAAAGCAATTATAATATATTTAGTTTAGATATGATTTGAATTCATATACAATTTTGTATGAACAACTCCTTTTTTAAGTAAGGAGATAGAAGAGTACTAAATTTTATAGCTTTTGCATACAACAATCATTGAAGTATTTAAATTTCTCTTTCTTTATCTCTCTAGGTGTGTAATAACATTTGGTGTATTAGGGTGTGTCTGATTTAAAAGAAAAAATAGAATAGATAAAAATTAAAGAGAGATAAAATAAAAATGAAGTTATATGTTTTGTTGTTTGGTTTTTTTAAAATAAAATAGAAATAATACTTTTTGTGCCCAAGAAAATCGTTTCTGTTTTTGTCTAAAAACTCGATTTCTTTTACCTAAAAAATTGATTTTTTTTTTTTACCTAAACTTATTGTGCCCATGTGTGTGACCACTAAACTTATTGACCTGTGGATCAGTCGGTTTGTTATCTTCCTATTCCTTCTAGAATTCAGTTTAGTACTAGGCCCCTTATTCCTAGCAAAAGCATAGCAAGAAATAAATCATTACCATCTATCTGCAAAAACCAAGTATCATATTATAAAAGCAGATATTACACACTAAAATTTATATTTTCCAATACTTACCTGCTCTGCTGTAATGCCATTTTCAAAAGCACTATACAAGCTTTCTTTTGTAATAGCCCCAACAAAAAGATTTGGAAGTTGATACTCTACCCTGTGTACACCACGCGTACTGATACTAACACACTTTTCTATAATTATATATAGATTAAGAAAATAGCGAAGCAAATTAAGAAATTGAACTTACTTGATAACATGTTTTTGAGATGGTATATAACCAATGGCTTTAATCTGAGAATCTCACCAGCAATTCCAGCCCATCCATCAACCATTATGTATGTCATAAAGAAGGTAGCCTTCATTGGAATGGAAACTCCAATCGTTCTAAGAATCCTATAGCCAATAATAAAATTCACAAAGACCAATCAAGTGGAAAGTAAAAATGAGTTTTTTAACTGGAGAGAAAAAAAATCCTGAGACAATGAAAAAGAACAGAAAAGATTTACCAAATACAGTGTAAAATTCAATAAAGTCGCAAAAAGGTTATAGTATTTATTGCATTAAATATATGAAACTGCAAGGTTGATTCAAGAATAGAGCAAATCTAAACACAATATATAGCCAGTCAGTCACTAACTCAGAACTTCTTAATTAAAGACATACTGAGTAGGTGACTGGTGAAGGAAAGCATGCAGTTGCTGAAATGCAGTCCCAGTCACTATGCTTCCCAAGAAAACATTCACCAGCATAAAATAATAATATTTTGCTGCTGTCTTCCGCTCAAGTGTTGACAATGCAATATATCCCTCAATTTTTGACATGATCATTAGAACTGTGGGTAGAATGTAGAAAAATATTTTAAGGGCCAAACCAGGAAGCAAATCTTGTAGAAAGGACTTGATGAATTTCCTGCCAAAAGCCAAAAATCCTTTGTGAGGCTAAGTATAAGACATGAGACTAAAAGAAGCAGGTAAGTACTCAACTCCAAGCATGAGTACAACTTTATTAAGCCAATAACTTACAATTCAAGAACAATATTCATCAGTTTCTAGAGTAATTACTTTCTCTATTATATATTCAAAAACAAATTTAAGTTAACTTACAATTCTATAACTGGTCTGAGGAAAAGAGCAACATAGCTATATATTAAAGTACCAGAGAGCCATTAACATCCAATGAATAAACACTAAATAAAAAATTAATTCCTCTGGGAAAAAGAAAATCATTGTGTTCACACATATACAGGAGAAAATGTATAATACTTGGAGTGCAAGACTTAAACCACTGTTGTCTTCTTGATCGAAATACAATAACTGTGGAAAGATAATCAAAGTATTAAACACCATAAAAAAACATCATTTTATAAACCTAACAAATTAATGTTTTTAAATATAAAAGTTATATGAAAATCACTAGAACAATATAAACGCACACATCAATGTTTTACAATATACAAGGAAAAGAGAATATTTCTGAAACGGTAAAAACAGAGAACAAAAATAAATTACACAACCAAGGGATAGATCACTATTTTGCAGTGAAGTAAGAAACAAAATTATTTTGCTAAGAGTTCAAGTTCAAGTTCAAAGTTACTTAAGAACAAATTAGTATAGTGAAATAGAATCAATCAGACCTTGCTAATTGAGTGCATCTTAGAATCTCAAGTAAACCTCAGCTTTATAACATGCACTAAATTAGAAACATCTTCAAAAACTAATTAGTCTTGTAGTTGCACTGAGAAAAGATTGAAATTCTTGGATAGCATTATGATTCAAGTTCCAATTTTTCTTTAATTTTCTTAAAAGAATTGTTGATGTTTTGAGAACATCCACTCCCAAAAAACTAATCTTACAAGAAATCAAATATTTTAAGAGAGGATGTATTGCACAGAGTCATGTACTGCACAGTTAGGCAAATAAGGCAAGAGAATGTAAATAAGATTTATCAAGAGAATGTACATAAAATTGGCAATCTGTGTGAAGTTATGAAATTTGTGTGAAGTTTTAATTGAAATCAATGAACCCAAATTCACTTAAAAATTTGATTTATCCAAGAACCTCTCCAAATTCACTTACAAATTTGATTCCAGCGCCATTGAAATCAATGAACCCAAATTCACTTAACAATAACAACAAGCAAAGCGACAACTCATTCATAATCTATTTCTTTGTTTTCCATATAATTTTAAATTCAATCAGTTACTCAATTTGAATTAATTGTTTAATCAGAATTATTCAGTTTTAAAGTGAAAATTGATCTATAGTGACAATATCATTAATCATTTGGAAGATATGGAGCCCAAAAGTAAACGAAGGAGATCCTTGAAACGCCTGCTTACCATTGACATTAGTAACAACTAACAAACAATTTATAATTGCAAATAATTTTGATGCTTGGTGTGAGAGTTATCACCTTGGTGTGAGATCTCCTCGGAACACCTGCTTACCATGTTAGCTAGAAAGCAAGTTGTATACCTGAGCCCACTGCCTCAGCCTCGTATTCACCGTCTGAGGGTTATCACCTTCATAATAGTTCACACCAACAAACCAATCAAATCAACAACAACAAAAATAAACGAGATCTTAATCCAATTTTATCATAATTAACACATAAATTAAATAACTCATAAATAAATTGAAGAACAAAATTTAAATTTTGACTTGTTAGAATTAGAGTCTTGTCTCAATAATATTAATGTATGATAAGGGAGTCGTTGTAGCATTTGTTGACGGTGTAGTAGAGGCCGAGAGCGGGTAGAGTATCGGAGAGGCGTTGATCGCGCTCAACCTTGGGGGAGGAATATCGAATCCAAAGCCTAATTCGATGTAGGCAGGCCTTGAGCTCATCCACGTCCTCATCGGTGACGCTTTTACTGCGGCGGTTCTTCCAGTTCCCCTTGCGGCGGAGCCACGCCTCGTTGCGGAAGGCGTCCAGCGACCACGACCGCTGCTTGAAGAGCAGTGACGCCAACAGCAGAAGTGGTGGGCACTAGAGCAGGAACGGAGGCGGCGGCGCGTGGGTGTCGGAACAACATGGGTATGGAAGACGACGACAGGCACAACCCCTTGGTGCTGGGGTTGTGCGAAGGTCGAGGGACAATGGGTTAGAGAACACTATGGCCTTGTTAGTTTTTTTTCTTTCGGCGCTTTTGAATGACAAGGGACACCACAACCTTTTGTGGAGACCAGTGAGATAACGATGGTGTTTTAATAAAACTCGTTGTAATTTTTATGACCAACACAAATTTTAAGAAGGTTTTCAATAACCGTCTTAGAATGTGTGTCTACAAGACTGTTTTCAATAAATAATTACAAAAATGTCACCAGTTTGTTTTTTAAGACGATTCTGAAAGAATCGTTGTAGAATGACTGTCGTAAAAGCTCTCATTTCTAGTAGTGATGTCAATCAAACTATTACAATATATTAAACATATAACATCCATCATGTCTACAGGGAAAAGAAATGTGCAGCTGATGTGGGTTAGCTCATCATGCTTGTTCTCTCAAACACCTTTGACTTCAAGTGCACTGTAACTTGGCATGTCAAAATACGTTCTTAACATTGGTCATCCAAGCACCATCTACAATTTAACTTCTCAAACCATTCGGCGGATTCTAAGTCTCTCATTCCAGCAGCATAAACCAAATTCGCTTATGTTCCTCAAAATTCGATAACTAGTATAATTACTAAAAAGTTAGGAAGAAATGAAAAACACCTTGATACAACATGTATTGATAAACTTGAGAATTCAAATAACTCTACAAATTTAATTAAACATATAAAATAAATTAATATATAATGATTTGAGATGCAAACATAAAAGAAATAAATATTTGAATTTTCCTTTCTTTGGAGGAATCATACTTCCGGTTCTTCCTCCGTTTGTCCTTCTCTCTCATCCACCAACAAACATCAGCCACATGCACTCCCTATGTCATGTTAGGTTGGAGAAAAAATATCACATTATCACCCTTTTCTGGTGCAACAAGAATGACAAAAGGTGAGCTGGAATTAACCCATTGATGCGAATGTATTGAAGCCAGTTGCAATAATGATGTTGTCTCTTGCATGACACACAATGTACGATTTTTTAGAAAAGAAAGAAAGAAAGAAAATAGTAAAAATAGATAGAATGGGGACTTTATATTTGTAAAAAAATAACAAATCTAAAGAGATGATATTTTCTACATAAAAAAGATAGAGAGAAAAGGCAAAGAAAAATTAAAACATATAAAATACACACACTTGTGTATAACATTAGGCACTGAACTTATACATAAAAGTTAAGTAGAAGTTAACAACAAAGCCACACATAGTTTATAGAAGTCGAAGAATCGATGAACCTAAAATACCAATTGCCTAGTATGTAGAGGGCTTTGAAACATCCACACGTACAGTTTATAGAGAGGGTTTTTCTTTAATAAATAAAAGACAATGAAACATAGAGAAAAAAATAAGTAAGAAAGAAGATAGTAAACATGGGAAAATAAATAATGAAAGAATCAAGAATGGAATGAAGGAAAATATCCTATCAATCTTTATCCCCAATTGACACCTTTCTATATTACTCTCCCCCAAAAACATGTTGACTAGTAGAAAATCAATACTTACAAATGCCTAGACCCACAAATGCAATGATCTTATACTGTAACACATAATTGTTGCTTTTCTCGATCCATTTGCAACATATAGCCATCCAAATTAACTAAGACAATAATTTGTCTAGATTGCTTTTACAGATAATCTTACTAACCACGCTATAGAGAAAAAATGAAGGGAAATAATAACACATTAAAAAAAGAGCATTACCTGATGATGCTACAGCCTGCCACACTAATCACAAGTAAAGCACAAAACAATAGGAGCAAAGATCTGCGAAGGAAAATCTCCTAAACCTAAAACCCATACAGCAAAAGGTCCAAATTGGAGCAAGAATAGAGAATGTAGCAACACTAAAATAATATAAAAAAAGAAGATAATAATGGATCAGAAAAAAAGAAAACTTTAAGTTGAATTGAATAGGTGTCGCGAAACAAGCAAAAGTTTGAGTAACGGTAGTTTGTGTAGTTAGGTTTGTAGAGATGGTGTATTTGTGTCTTCTCTAGTAAGGAAAAAGGGACTGGGCAATTAAAGTGAAAAATTACGAGAAAGTGAAGGTTAATAAATCAAAAAATCAATTATTGTATCAGATTCACTTTGTGTATACATTACTTTTTTCATGTTATCCTTTAACAAAGAACATGAATTTATTTATGAAGATAATTATAAATAAGCATATATATCTTGTAAAAAGAGAAACCAAGAAACAACTTTATTATCTATTGTTATATATTATAGACTAACATACTTTCAATACTGTCCTTGTATCTCTCGAGGCAGTGCTTCCTAGTGTGTCCTTCCTTTTTACAGTGATGGCATCTAATGTTAGGAACATAACCTCCACCAATCTTTTGTTGTGGCTTAGATTCTTTTTTTTATCATGATTATTGGTTTTCTTTCATGATCTACCCCTAGCAGTCAATTCTTCACCAATAGCAGAGGACTCTTCTTTCTTTCATTCAATTAATTTGAATTTGAAGCAGCATGTACTTCATCAAGAAATAAAGAGGCTCTTCCAAAAAGTAAGGTTTCCTTATAATGTGCATGGGTTTTAGGTAAAGAACATAAGAATAACAAGGCTTGATCCTCATTATCTATAATAACACCAATGCTTTCCAAATCAAGAATTCATTTGTTAAACATATCTAACCGTTCTTGTATACACTTATCTTGATTCATCTTGAAAGAATATAAAGCTTGTTGATAGAGATGATTTACTAGAGATCTGGTCATAATCGATTTGGAGACTTATTTGAGTACTTTATCACCGACACTCAACATAATCGCACTGTAAGCTTTCTCAAGCATTGATTTCTTATCCTTGTCAGCCATCGGTTTTTCAACCTTAGCCTCTCCTTCATCTGTCATAGACTAAAGTCATTTTGACCACTGCATTTCTCAACATCGTACTCGGCTGAACCCATGACTCAAGTTCCAGGTTCACTGTGCACCAGTTTTGAAAAAAAAATATAATTTGATTAAAACCCCCTCCCAACCTTAGCCGCAAAATCCACTTATTCGGATTCGTTCAGGCCACACAAGCAACAAAAATACAAGTATCCCTCGTGGCATTGCAATTGGAATCAGCAAGTAATCACAATCACAAAAAGGATAACTATATGAAGAAGATAAGTGTGGGACCAATAGTATCACAAATCATTCCCTACCTCACAATGTTATTGGACAAAAAATCTAACATGGTGTGTTAACATTGAAAGACACTTGATGTACATCCACTAATAATAGAGAAGTAATTTCATCAGGGGATTTGTCAATCCAAATTTTCTCATAATTACAATTAAAAGCAAGACAAGCCAAAGTGTGTGCCACCTTGTTAGAACTCCTACCAGTAAGAAGTAAAGACGTGGAATAAGTAGCTTGTGCCAAAATCTAACAGTTATGTAAAACTTGTGTTATAGCCCCTCTTAGCCTCTAGGGGATGTCCTCTTGGAAAGTACTTTACCTCTAGAACCTATACCATAAATGAATCTGATTGTTAAATTAGTGTTGTCCTTAAACTACTTAATAGTTGGAATCAAATATTTAAAATACAGTAGTTGATTTTAGTTTAGGCAGTGAGGCAAATCCCAACACCAAAGCATTACATAGTTGAATATTTTAAAATCTACTTGGAACAAATCCCATTAAGGATCGATGCTTTCATTAGAACAAATCCCATTTATACAGTTTTGTATTTTTGGTTGACAAAGACACACAAATTTATTTTTTATTAGAGAATATTGTACCTTATGGCTTTATTATACAAAGGATGCCAAGTTTAGTCCTTGCCAAGAGAGAACATGAGTTTTATTAGTTATTCCTACAAAGCCTTGTTAGATATCCATCTATTGAACATGGCAAAGCATTTTTCAGGCTTGTACTCCAGAGCTATGTGGCCTCCTCCCTGAAAATAGATCAGTGAAAAATAATAGAATAAAGAACTGGCAAAGATTGGCATATACCTCATTCTCAATGCATGATTGTTACAGTTTTAAAACAAAGAATTCCATGAGCTAGTGCTTATTACTAAATTTATAGACAAAATTATACGTGGCCTTAACCGTTCATAATTAATTTGTGCAAATAAGATGCAATAATCTAATAAGGCCTAATTCACCAATCTTGAACAATATACTCATGAAGTGGAATCTATATGTCACACACAACACAAGTGCAACAAGGAGAACAGGACACTTGCCTTCACAGTTGCAAATGTCATACGATTGGAGTGAGTCCTTGTATATCAAACTACAGAAAAACAAATATTAAGCACAAAATTGAATTAACCTTTTAGATAAATTAAGTCTAACTACAGTTAGGGGAATACCCTACAACTTGGCCATTTGTATAGCATTGTCTCCAATCGTCCACAATGGAGTAGTTTAAAGATCTTATCCATGGTTAAGTCACCAAGAAAGGTACTCTCATGTGATGATCGCCATTGTTATCAATATACAATAGTTATTTGAATGACAAATTCAAATCGATTCTTCTCTGTTACCTTTTTCAATATATGAACAGAGAAAGAATATTGACCTGTATATCAATGAACGATAGCCTTTTCTACTGACATTTACATCAAACTCATAGCTGATTGAGATATCCTCATTGTTAGGTATATCAAAGGTACAATGATGCCATTTTTCCATACTTCCCTACAGCACATGATGCCAAGCTTTATCTTATAATATACAGTTGTATTGCAATGCTAACTTTTTGAGAAAATTACAATCACTTGTATCAAGTATAACTTACGAATATGCAATGCACTCTTAACATTATCATCATTGGCCCAATAATTGCAGAGGAAGTATGAATAACTCTAACAATGTATGTATAATAATAATTTATTTCTTGCTATTACGTAGTAGTGCATTCTTATTACCTTTGTGAGTTGGAAACTGGGATTTTCGAACACCCTCCACTAGTCAATTATTGAATGTCACGTCATTCCTCATTAGTGGAAACATCTCAATTAAACACCATACTATTTTACAAACCACACTGTCACACACTTTGAGGTTTACACTTTTTTGCCTTAATTTTAGTATTCAATTTTTAACAATTGGTTTTGGTTGCAGGTCCAAGTTTTGAAACTCTGACTTAGGAAGTTTTGAAACTCTGACTTAGGAAGTTAAGTCTTCATTAACAACTAGTGTACTTCAGTGGATAGTTTTGTGTACAAAGAATACTGCCCTAATCACACTCCTTGTTGTTGTTTGTCAATATCTTTATAGGTATGCATTTGTATGTCCCACACTTGTGATCAATACATGCTTGTTCATATATGCCTATTGTTTTATATAACTAGTTATCAAGGTGTATTCCGAGTGAACCTTAGTTTCCCGTTTGAGATTTAATACAATGATTAATACAGACAATTTGCATTAATCGATGCATTGAATCTTGAATTGTCCGTTTGGACAGTTTGGGAAGACTCATTTTTTTATAGGTGATTCATACATATGGGTTAATTGTGTTTTGTAAAATTTGACAAAATTTCGGTATATTGCATTTCAATTTGTTCTTTGAGTGCATACTTGAATGTGGTGGATGATGACATGGCACCAATGCGAAATGCTACCAAAATTTCATCAAATTTAACAAAAGACAAAAAACCCCATATGTATTAATCAACTATAAAAAAAATGTATTCTTGAATGGGATAGGGTCACACCTTAAGTAAAAAAAGTGAGGTTTTCATGCATGCCATATAACTTAATGAAGTGTCACAGCAAAGGGAAAACATGGATCAAACTTGGATGAAAGGATCACCCATTACTCAAGAGTATGAGAATGGTGTTGAAGAATTCCTGCAATTTACTGAATGTAATGCACAATCATTGCATGGGAAATCTTTTTGTCCATGTGTTAAATATGGAAATGGGAGACGACAATCAGTAAATGACATAAGAACCCACCTTATATGTGAGAGTATCATTCTGAATTACACAAAATGGATATGGCATGGGGAACTGCCAGACATGCCAACAGTCTCTAACGCTGAGCCGGTTAATATAGACATGAGACATGGTATAGAAGACATGATTCACGATCTTGGGCAACACAATTTTTAATAAGCACATGTACCTTTGTATGAAAAAATACAAAATGATTCAAACAAGCCTTTGTATTCGAGGTGCACAACTTTCACAAGGTTGTCATCGGTGTTAGCTTTGATGAACTTGAAGGCCTGATTTGGGTGGAGTGACAAGAGCTTCATTGAATTTCTTGTGTTATTGAAAAAGATGCTTCCTGAAGATAGCACATTGTCGAAGAATCACTACGAGGCGAAAAAGATTTTATGTATAGTTGGAATGGAGTACCAAAAAATACATGCATGCCCTAATGATTGCATTTTGTATAGAAATGAATTTGCAGAAATGCATAAGTGACCCATATGTGGGGTATCATAGTATAAAGTTAAGGATGATGAATGCAGTGATGAAGCAACCACAAACATTAGTCATATGGCAAAGGTCTGCTGGTATCTTCCAATAATACCAAGGTTTAAGCGATTGTTTGTTAATGCAGATGACGCAAAAAACCTTACACGGCATGCATATCACAAAAAAACTGATGGAATGCTCCGACATCTAGCTGATTCTATGTAATGGGAGACAATCGATCATTTGTATGCTGATTTTGGTGGTGAGCCAAGAAACCTTAGGCTTGGTCTTCCTTCGGATGGAATCAATCCTTTTGGTAGCTTAAGCACTAACCACAGTTCATGGTCTGTTTTGCTAATGATTTAAAACCTCTTTCATTGGTTGCGCATCAAGTGAAAGTACATTATGCTTTATATGATGATGGCTGGTCCAACGCAGCCAGAGAATGATATCAATGTCTATCTTGCTCTCTTGATTGAAGACTTGAGAAAATTGTGGGAAGACAGGGTTGATGTGTGGGATGCGAATATGCAGCAGACGTTCACCTTGCATGCTATGGTTTTTTGTACCATTAATGACTTTCCAGCATATGAAAATTTGAGTGGATATAGTGTAAAAGGACATCACGCATGTCCTATATGAAGATAATATATACGAGGCACCGAAGATTTCTCAAACCATATCACCCATATCGGTGATTAAAGAAAGCTTTTAATGGGAGTTAGGAAAATGAAAGTGTGCCAAAACCATTTGCTGGAAAAGAAGTTTATGATCGGGTGAACGTCATCACAACTGTCTTTGGGCGATTAAAGAAAGCTTTTAATGGGAGTTAGGCTGATGTTAAGTCTTCATTCACTTGTGTAATTTGTATTAACAAATGAAAGAAGATTTGAGCATGAAGCAAATTATGTGTGTGGTGTCTGTTGTTGACTTTTGTTGTGATTCCAGTTGTTATTACTTGATTAGCTATTTTGAAGATCTTTTAATTCCAGTTTGTGATGTTTCCATGGATGTTTTGGGGTTGAAGTTTGAATTATCAGACAATATTTCTTTTACAAAATATCTCTAAAAGTAGAAACTTTTAAGCTAGTTGTATCAGTAGAGTTTAACTGCCTAGGATCCTCTATTATCCCCTGCAAAATCAGAAAACCTTATACTCCCTTGACAGAAAGAATAAAGTATATCCATGTTTTAGTCTTGTAGAAATTTTATCATGATATTATCATAGCATGACTACATTTATGTAGAAAAACATCCCATGCCTTGTAGGTATTATGATGCATATTGTTTTGTGTATCTTGTTATGCAAGTTGTTATGTGATTGTAAAGATTCTGTCATTATTCATTACCCAGTTAATAACCCTATTCTAGTGTCTTTAACTGTTGAATGTGTGGTTTTAATTTTAAGATTGGTAGGTGCATATTTGTATATATTTGCATGGATATGTTAGTAATGGTGTATGTACTTATAAATTTTTCCCAAGTGTAGCCATTTATGATGATTGATTAATGATTGACTTTGTCTCCCACTGGTACCAAGTACTCCATGTAGTTGATCCCAGTTGGTAGGGATTTCTTATTTATTAGATGTTGTTAGGTTGACTTGCACTACATTTATAATTAGTTTCTGTTTCCAACAGCTGGTTCTAATAAGGAGTGGAAACCAAATCCAACAAATATGATTAATTAGGGTTCTGGACCAGCTACTGCATCTGAGGTTCTTGTTTTAGTTGACCCAACTGGGTAGTTACAATCTGCATCTAGTGCTCTTAACTTTGGAGAAGCTACTTCAAAACTATAAAGGAAGTTGGAGGATTTTCATCTTCCACGGTGTCAACATGTTATACTTCCAAACCATATCATTATGCTTGATTCTGAATAGAACAAGTTTAGCATTGGAAGTTTGGGAGTTGCTTTGGGAGTTAATACAAGCTATGTAAGTTGCCCAGTGAGCGAAAAGAGTTCTACACTTGTTTTTGAAACATCTCAAACTATTGAAGAAATTGTGGAGGAGTAGGATTCAAGGTACCTACTACTAACCGGCCTAAATATATTTTTCCCATCCACTTCTGGTGTTATAATGCTATTTATAAGAGCCTAGATATTACTTTAACCCTTTTTGTAGTTTTTTTTTTGCTGCAACAAGTATTTGAGGAAAACATTTTAACTTAATTTTCAATATTTTTCCATTTTGTTTTTTGACAATTTTTCTTTAAACCAACACTCAAAATGTTGCGGTTACTTCTGAGGTTGGAGATTATCCTAACCATCCACAATCACCCACTAATGGAGTTAAGAATTTGTCATCAAGTGAGGTTGATGGCTCATCCAGTGCTATTCAAGAGAATAACGAGTCCAAGCAAGACAATGCTTTGCCATCTGGAGGTCATCAACACTCATGGGTACTTACTTCTCCAAACTATAGTTTTGGATTCGTGCCCCCAATGTTGGGTACTCAACTAACACAGTTTGAGTATCAAACACATGATGCTTCCCAACTTCCAAGTTTTATTGTGAGCCTGCTACCTATATTTTTTATTGTTAGTTCATTGTTTAATTCATTATGCTTTTTTTGTTGCTTAAAAGTTTGATTGTTATCTTACTATAGGTTCATAAACAATTGGATCTGACTAGTTATTATGCCCAGTTTTACCGCATAGGTGGTGATAGTGACGGTCGCCTTTCACCTTTTTCTTCTGGTGGGGCTAACACTAAGTACAATGGCAATATTACATTACATCCTGCTCCAACTTGTCAATCTACTCAAGAGGTTTACATTGATTTTATTGCTACTATTCAAATTAATTTTTGAACCATCCATATAATATGTTATGTTTCAAATTTGGAAAATCCGTATCTTGCACTCCCCCTCCTTCATACTGTTTTCTTGCATGCTTCTTGTATTGTAAAATTGGATTTCATTTCTAATTGTGTATCTATTTTATGCATATTTGGTAGCATAGTTTGATTATGTAGAATATCATACAAAGAATGTTATTTTCTGAAAGGATATTATGTTTAGTATATGTTTGATTGTTGATCCATTTCCCAAATGATATTTTAGTATATATTTGATCCATTTATTTAATGGTTTTTAGGTTTGGTGATGGTTGAAACTTGAAAGTATATTTGTGCCTCTATACTTGATTCAGTTGGATTTTCTTGCATGTACTTCTTAAGTTAAGCTTTTTATGTCCTGTTCATTTTTTGGCTTTTCTTTCCTATTGTTAAATGTCAATTGAAATGCTTTTTAACATGGAATTGATCATTAGCACAGGAGTCAAGTTGGGAAAATTATGAATAGAGGAATGATAATTGGCAAAGTAGAACCTATTTATTTCTAGAGTTTCTTTCAAACACTTAATTTAAAATTTCGTGTTTCATGGAATTGATCAAAGTGGAAGTGAAGTGAGGAAATGTTAGGGATGTAAAGTCATTTACAAGCCTCCACAATTCAGCTAGTTTTTGGGAAAATTGGTGCTTGTCATGGTATTAGAGTGTTTCCATATTATATGACCTCATCTTGGTACTATTCCACCGCTAAGTCCCCTTAAAATCTTGAACTTCTCTCACATGGTATCACAACCTATATAATCAAGTGGTGTTTTGTAGTTTGGTTATTGTCACCTCATTCTCCTAAATAAAGTTGAACTTTAGCACTAGACTGACATCCATGCTTCAAGCCTAAAGGAAATGACTCTTATGCGATGGTGAAACCCACCTAACAACTTCAACTTTTGGGAGAGTTAGTTCTTGACAAGATGTGACACCCTCTACCCCACACATATATGTACTAATAATAAAAGAAATAATTAAAAAAAATTAAACTTAATTCAAGTTTTTAAAACATATTTAAATACAAGCCTTTCAAGAGGATAGCAGGCTCACATTCACCTTTCTAACATCATCATAAAATTTTTCTAAATAAATAATAAATCCACTTCGGCTCAAACATGGCCGTCTATAAAACCCTATACCCCAATGCCACATCCTATCAGAGCGTTGTGTCCCGACGTCCTTCAGCACATGGTTCCTTAAAGCAATTCACCTAGTCATCTGCTCCTCTGAACACAAAGTTCAAGATCATCACAAGATCGAAACACAAACAACACACGGGGAGTGAGTTATCACATTCCTAACTAATAGAGAAACAAGACAACTAGATATACATATCATATAAACCAAATAAAACTTAGTTACACATAATTCACGTAATTCCACCACTTTGTCATTCAAAGTTCACTTTTCAATCATCAATCACATTATACAAGAATCACACGCTCTGATCAAGACATAATAACACATCAATTTCATAATAAACAATTAGCAAGCGCATGAGACAGTTATGCTAAGACTCAAGCCTATATGCTATGTGGTACCATGTCAGTGAAAAACCACCCTGGGCGCTCAGGAGTACATAACAAGACACACCACACAATGGGTTTGTCAGGTCACTCTCACTAAGTAAGATCATAGGGAGACCAGTCAGGGTCATGATGTTTTGCGAGAATGCTCCAACCATATGGGATCAGCATAGGCTTAAAGAAGCACTCAAACCCGGTGACCCCCAAGGCCTACACTCCGAAGAGTTCGTCAGGGCCTCTCCCTCCTGATTCAGGTCCAACCCCTAAAATCATTTTAGCACATAGACACTGCTCGTGAATTATACAATACCCATGACCTCACACTCGTGCGTTAAACACGTACAACATATTACGCTACAATTTAACACTGGTTCCTAAATAGGAAACCTACATTTTCTCTTTAACATTGGTTCCTAAATAGGAAACCTACACTTTCTCTTTAACACTGTGCATTTACACTTTTCTCAAGATAACCTTGGTCGGGTTATTGTACAATTCACAGCTTACAACACAAATAATATCACATCAAGAGTTAATCACACACTTATTTACAACCAAAACTCATTCACAATTTCACATCTCATAATGTCACAATCCACCATCACATGTTTTCACGTATCTCACAATTCAACACATGTTCTACTTTACACTTTTACTCAATCTCAATACCAATATTATAATTTCAAGGCAACATATTATTCCATAATTCATCACATATTTCATTTATAAACACTGCTCATAAATTATACAATACCACGACCTCACACTCATGTTTCAAACATGTTTAACACAATTACGCTAAAATTTAACATTGGTTCCTAACTAGGAACCTACACTTTCTCTTTAACATTGCGCATAAACATTGGTCGGGTTATTGTATAATTCATAGCTCACAATATAATTAATGTAACATCAAGTGTTAAACACATCCACTTATTCACAATCAAATATCATGTCCACACTTTAACATCTCATAACATTCCTAATGATATTCATAAGGTACAACACACACATGTTCATCAAATTTAACCATAATATTCTCAAACTCCAACACTTAATAATTTTTAAATCATACTATAACACTCTACAATATTATTCACATAAATTATTAATATAAATAACTACCTCTATATATATAAGCTAGCATACATCATATTGAATCACAAATATCAAAGTAAGCTTTCAATGCACAAATTCTAAACGAACACTTTGGTCAATTTCAATTATGATATTAATTTTTTAAATTATATATAAAAACCTAAAAAAAAGCAAGAAAAAGAGAAAATACAAAATCAATATCTCTCTCTAAATTTTTCCTTACTTTATTTCATCAATTCATATTAATTAGAAAAATGTTTGATTTATAGGGTTCACGCTCAACACGATAGCATATCAATTTCACAATAATTGGTCTGTCAAACATATATAATTCACTGTAATAATTATAAGGATAAAATGAAAATTGCAAAAACACCCCAAAACTCATTCCAATTGATATCTCTAAGGATCCCTACACATGTTCTCACTAATCCCCAATTGTGAATAACTCATCCATTACCTCTGAGCGGACTCACGTGTCTTCAGCCAGCAATACCAGCATCTCTAGCGGTTCCCTGAGATTCCTTCAGTTATTCCTCCGACTGCTTCGATAGAATTCCCAAACGTCAGAGAGACGAAGAAGAGATTGAAACCTCCACTTGTACTATCTTCATGCGATTCCTTTTTCTCCCTCCACGAATATTATCTTACAAATCCCAACGGTGAAAGTGTGCACAATTGAATTTCGAACAACATATCCAAATTTCATGAAAATCCAACAGTTAACGAAATCGGGATCATAGTTTTACCGAGACAGTTTTGGGTTTCTGCGGGAAATTAAAAGGCTACAATGCAAAGGGTTTTCCTATAAGTTTAGATATGATTTTGAAATTCCCCAACGGTGAGAATGCTCAGAATTGGGTTGTGAACCTGGTGTTTAAATTTCACGACGATCCAACGGTAAATAAGTCTGAGATCGTTGTTTTTCTGAGACAGGTTTAGTGAGCTGCAAGAAAAAGAAAGGGTTTTGAGAGGAGAAGGGGAAAAACGAAAATGAGAGGCAGAGGAGGCTGAGGAGTCAGTCTGAAAAACCTAGCATGTTGCTATTTATAGCTAGGGGCATTTACGACCTATTATTTACTCTATTTATTTATTTTTATTATTTTTACTAAAAAAAATTTAAATTTATTTATGAAAAAAATGGGATGTTACACAAGACACTTTACTAAATTAGAGAGATAACTAATTATCGTGTGCTGCTAAAAAATGATGCTTCCATTTGTTAGATGATTTTATTATAAATGAATTGGACTTAACTAAACCCCAAAAGTAACGACTGTCGTTATGTGAATGAGATCATTCTACAACGGTCGTTATGTGAAAACCGTCTTAGAATGGTCGCATTCGAAGAAGGTGTTTAACTGAAAACCGTCTTTGAATGTGACCAATCTAAGACAGTTTTCACATAACAACTGTCTTAGAATTGCTGCTATTCAAAGTCGGTTATGAGGGGACTATCATGGAAAGTCAACACTTTCAAAGACGGTTGACAACCATCATGGAAGGCTTCAAAGGACCTTCGTAGAAGCCTTTTTTTCTAGTAGTGACCACACAAGTTCGTAGTCATAAAGTGAGCAATTCAATGAAGTAATGATGTTGCATTTGTTGAGTGTGCGCTAATGTTTCCATGTGGAAGTCGCACTACACTTGAGATTTGTTTGCTTTTAAATTTGTCTTGATCTTATGTGGCTATATATGGCTATGGAGGAATAAAATGATCTTCACAAATAAGGTGTTACAAGTTCAGGATATTTTTGAGGAAGCTAAAATTATTGCTTGGAAATGGTTTAGGACAAGGTCTAAAGGATTTGTACATTCTGTGGGTTGTTGGATGATGAGCCCATTAGCATGTCTTGGAGATCAAACAAGATTATGCAGTGCATACAATATTATTTTTGTTTCTGGTGCAAAGAAAGTTTGTATGCAATAGTGGATAATGCAGAATTGGATGGTGGCGCAGTCATTTTTCTCCTTTGAGATGGTGTTGGTGATATTTGTATCTTGGAGAAGGATTTTTGTTTGTCATTGAATGTTTCTTTGGGAAGAAGTTTTGATGCATGATGTATGAATTGGAGTCATCTGTCGGTGGAATTTTTTAACGTGGTAATAAAAGGCTACAAAGATGCATAAAAGTAACTTTTTAATCCGTTATCTGCCAGCATAGTTTGTTTTGGATGAACTTTACAACAATAAAAGGATATCTATATAACTAAATGAATGGTTTAAACCATGAAAATATTTACACTTCTTCCTTGACACAATCACTATCTTGGTAGCAAGGACTATTTGATCAATGAATTTCTATGCACAAAACTTTGTTAGTTTCTTTTAAAACATGTTGAAGAATAGAAGTTCAAAAAGTTATTTTTAATGAAAATGCAAGACTGTTGCTATGTAACATAAGAAAATAATAATACCTATCTGGATGAATTTTTTTGATTGACTTATGTAATTAGTTTGGTTGTTTAAGGTTTTTGTGTTGCTAGAGGATTCTTTCCATATCATAATGAATTTACAGGGCAAACATTCTTGGTAGGCTTATTTGGAATTCACAAATGCTAAAGATCTTGGGTTTACTATTACTTTGTTTGATGACTTTTTTTATTCGTGGGTCGTGTTTTGGTGATTAGATAAATTATGTTAAGATTTTGATTTTGTTGATCAAATATATTAATTTATTAATTTGTTAATTTAATAATGTGACATTTTTTTCTTCAAACTATACTTATTTTTTCACCTAAAAACTTAATGTATTGATAAACAAATTGTTTTTGTTAAACTCACTTCTAAAATCTCATTTAATGCAAGAGATAAACATATTTTATACACTCACTTTTAAAATCTCATTTAATGTAAGAGATAAACATATTTTATACACAAATATATCTACCATAAAATGTATTGAGATTAAGAGATAAATAATCATCTCACTTATCAATGAGAATTGTACCTTTAAGAACGAGTGAATAGGCATTTTGGTTCCTGTCTTTGTAGTCATTTTGCAAATTAGTCCTTATCCTATTGAAATGTAAAAAATAGTTTCCATCTTTGCATAAGTGTTGCAAAATAGTCCTTGCTGTTAAATTTGGAAGTAACATCGTTAGTGAGGTGCATTGTTAGTAATTTTAGTGCCATGTAGACTGTTGTGTTCTTCATCCTCCTCTTTGCCACCTGCCGCTTCTTCTTCCTCTTCATCATCAGGCTCGTCAATACCATCATCGTCTGCATCACCGTGGTTTTCACTATCATCGTCTGATTCGACACTGTCATCATCACTTTTCTCAAAGTTCTCAGAAGCAGCAGGGGTTATTGTGACCAATTTTTGGGTTTGTTGTTAAGCCCTACTGCATAATGCTAAAGGGTTATTGTGTAAACTAAGGAAGACTTTTCTGTGATGGTACAACTGCATTCCATCTTTCTTCATTTGAGAAAAGTGAGACGAATGGCCGGTATTCGGGATGCAAAGAGCATTCTTGTTAAGTTAGAATGGTTTTTGAATTGGGTCACCTTTGTGGCAAGATCTGTACCTCACATTCTCATCACAGCCAAGCTCATCAAGGATACTTACAAATTTGAAAAGGGTATGGAGCTACCACTGGCTCTGTTGGGCATGGCTGGGATGAATTTGCTCAACATTGGTCTTGGCATTGATCTCCTTAAAGCTTTTATGAGAGAGAGGAGGTCTCAGCAGGGTAATCTTCAGCATCACCGTGAATGATAGAACAGAAAAGTGCAATACTATGTAATCTTCACCGAAAGTGAAAAACGGAGGGGAAATGATACCACATGCTTGAAGAGTGATTGTGTGTACGAATATGTTCGGTCTCTTATTTTTTTCAGAATACAACACAAATAGATTATTTATAATTTCCTCTAGCAATTATTTTGAAGCATCAAGCATGCATCCTGATAAGTTGTCATTTACCAACCTCTTCTTGGTTGTTCCAAACCATGCTGTAAAATGCTTTCCAACTCACTCACGTTTCGGCCCTATAACTTGAATTTAGACACACATGAAAGCATTGTAATCGTAATTTTATTATATCTCATGAGTAATAGCTATATATACATTATTGAAGGACTTGTCTCTAACGATATTTGACAATACACATATCTCTTCCAAATGCTATTGTCCTGACATTTTTTTTTTGCCTTTTTATATGCATAAATGAATTGCTAGATAAAAAATTAGACTTATTTTCTTATAGTCATTATCAAGCGAATTTATTTGCACACTCGTACAAATTTTCCTTCTCATAAAAATAAAAATATTTCAGATTTAATTTAACAAATAAAAAATTGAAAAATATAGTTTCTCACACCATTTTTGTAACCGATTTCCACCTGTTTAATAGGTTTTCACTAGTTTTGAAATTATTTGATTTTTTTAAAATAATTGTGATATACATCTAGACATGTTAAAATTGTTATACAGTATTTTTTTTATTCTAAAATTGTTATACAAATTGTCCACATATATGTTGATAGCAGCACAGGAGCAAGACCAAGGAGGAAGAGCAGAGCACCAACCTACCTTAAGGATTTCACTAGCCGTTAGTGTCTGTTGATGATTGTTGTTGTCACCTGCTGAGTTGGAAATTGTTGAACTGGATATCAAGGGAATAGCCCTTGATCTTGTTTGCCATTACTAGGAATATTCCCTTTCTGTTAGGACCTGTCCACACTAAAATACAAATTCTGTTATTGTAAATCCATTATAAATACCCATCTAATGAAAGAAGGCAGCAAGAATTTCAATCTCAATACTTATCTTTTAATTTGTGCTTGAGAGGTCTGGCCCTCGAAGTCCAAAACTTTGATCATTCATAACATTTTGGTGCTCTCGCTTCGTGCTCATGGCAGACAATCATTCAAAATCTTCCTCGGACAAATTGGAAGATGCCATAGCCAAGCTTACAACACACCAGATGAGCCTCAACAAATGTCTCCAGAACATGACCCCCAAATTGGACACCCTTATCACTACCCTTTCCACCTCTAAATCCCTTGATTCTTCCCCCACCTCTTCTCCCCATATTCCATCATCTTTGCCTTCTTCACAACCTCCCCGTGTAAAGCTTGATGTCCCTAGATTTGATGGCTCGGACCCCTTAGGATGGATATTCAAAATTACACAATTTTTTTAATATCATCACACCCCTGACCATGAATGGCTCACTATCGCCTCCTTCTACATGGATGGTTGTGCCTTGGTCTGGTACCAATGGATGGCCGACAATGGCCAACTCTCTTCCTGGGCAGGTTGCCTCCATGCCCTACAAACGAGGTTCGCGTCCTCACAATATGAGGATCCCACCGGCACCCTGTTCAAATTGACACAGTGAACCACAGTTCAAGCTATTCTTTCAGATTTTGCGGATGTTGCAAATCGCAGGGTGGGCCTTCCTCCACATTTCCTTCTTAGCTGCTTCATTTCGAGGTTGAATCCCGACATTCGCTGCGAGGTCCAGGCGTTGCAACCGTTGAAGCTGGTCCAGGCGGCAGGTCTTGTGCGCTTACAGGAGAAGAAGCTCGCAGAGACAAGACGCGCCTTACGCAGTCGCATGCCTTCTTTTTCCACTTCGACCGTGCCACAAACGCACACCCAGATTTCGCTCCCTCCCTCACCGAGAGGCCTTCCTGCGCAACTACTTTCGTTGGTACCGTTGAAACGCCTGACACCAGAAGAGCTTGCATCCCGCAGGGAGCGAGGACTTTGCTTCAAATGCAATGAACGATATCATCGCGGCCATCGTTGCCAGGCTAGGGTAAACCTCCTTATTGTAGATGATGAGGAGCGGTCCACTGAAGATGCTGTGTCTTTGGGCCTATCACCCGACCCGCCTGACCCAACTGACCCGAATGAAGTCCAACTTAATTTACACTCTCTCACGAGTCCGTTAGCTCCAGAAACATTTTGTTTTTCAGGCTTCGTGGCTTCCAAACAGGTATTGATCTTGGTGGATGGGGGTAGTACCCATAACTTCATCCAAGATGCCATGCTTGCGGAACTGGGCCTTTCTCCTTGTGACACCACCCCTCTCAAGGTCATGGTTGGTAATGGACAATACCTCCATTGCAACCAAATCTGCACCGCAGTTCTGATAGTCATTCAGGGCGTTGAATTCATCATTGACCTTCATGTATTACCATTGTGTGGTGCGAACATAGTGCTAGGGGTGCAGTGGCTATGATCATTAGGACCCATCTTAACAGATTACACCACTCTATCAATGAAATTCATGCACCAGGGTCGTACCATCGGATTCAAAGGTGAAGACACCTCTACGCTCCAACCCTTCTCTGTCAATCAAGTTCGATGCCTAGTTCGAACCGCCGGGGCCAGTGCTTGTTTTCTTCTTTCTGTTACACCATTAGAACCACCATCTGCCACCACATCTCCATCCACCTACCCTCCGAAAATTCATTCTTTATTGAACAAATTTGCCTCCTTATTCCAATCCCCACAAGCCCTCCCGCCATCACATCCCACAGACCACCATATCCACTTGGCTCCTAACTCTGAACCCGTTAATGTTTGCCCATATAGGTATCCACACTATCAGAAAGCTGAAATTGAATCTCAAGTTAGCTCAATGTTGCAGAAAGAAATCATTAGGCCTAGCACGAGCCCATTTTCTTCCCCTGTGTTGTTAGTACGCAAGCATGATGGTACCTGGAGGTTTTGCGTTGATTACAGAGCATTGAATGCTCTAACGATCAAGATCATTTTCCAATACCTACAATTGATGAATTGTTAGACGAATTAGGGGGTGCATCCAGGTTTTCAAAGTTGGACTTATTACAGGGATACCACCAAATCCTGATGTCCAAAGAGGATATAAGCAAAACAGATTTTCGCACACACCATGGGCACTTTGAATTTACGGTGATGCCTTTCGGGCTTTGCAACACCCCTTCCTCTTTTCAAGCCACAATGAACACCATCTTTTGCCCCTTCCTTCATCAATTCATTATTGTATTTTTTGATGATATCCTTATTTATAGTGCTACACTCGAAGATCATGTTTTTCATTTAGAGCAAGCTTTTCAGGTGTTGTTACAGGAGCAGTTCATCTTGAAAGTTAGAAAATGCACATTTGCCCAACCTCAAGTCAGTACTAGGCACGTGGTGTCTTCTCGCGGGTTGAGCCAGTGCTAGCCAAGCTTAGGCTATTCACAGTGCCGAACCTCGATCGGCGCGTGCACTCCGCAGCTTTTTGGGACTGCAGGATTCTACAGAAGATTCATCTATGGCTACGCGACAATTGTTGCACCTCTCACCAAGCTTCTCACATTGGAACCTTTTTAGTGGACCCAAGATGCTCGTGCAACTTTTGCTACTCTTAAACAGATCCTAACCTCAACCCCTGTTCTTCGGTTGCCGGACTTCACCCTTCCTTTCACGGTGGAGACGGACGCGTCCGGCACGGGGCATGGGTTGAGTGTTATCACAACAGGGCCACCCAATTGCTTACTTCAGCAAAAATTTTCCACCAAAGCTACTTGGTGCTTCCACATACGTTCGTGAATTATTCGCAATTATGACCGCCGTCAAGAAATGGCGCCAGTACCTCCTTGGCCAGCGCTTCAACATCCTCACTGATCATTGCAGTTTGAAAGAGTTACTTACCCAGGTGATTCAAACACCTGAGTAACAAAAGTACCTTGCGCGCCTTATGGTTTACGACTACAACATTCAATATCACTCTGGCAATCCAATGTGTTCTGACGCTTATCAGAGTGTCAGAACCAACTCTGAATATTGTTGCTTTTATCAGTCCCATGTTTAACATTTTGCAGGAGTTCAAGGCTCAACTGGATCAATTTCCGGACTACATCCAGCTCCGACAAAGCATTGTGGACCACCCTGACCAAAATCCTGAGTTTTCAATTACCAAGGACTTCATTCTTCATAAAGGTCGTATATGGCTTCCTTCAAACTTACCATTCTTGCACACTTTGTTACAGGAATACCATTGTACACCCACAGGTGGCCATATGGGAGTCGCGAAGACATTGGCTCATCTGACCAAGAATTTTTATTGGTAGGGCATTCGCAAGGATGTGGAAACATTTGTTGCTTCTTGTATAGATTGTCAACACACAAAATATGAGACCCGAAGACCGGCAGGACTGTTGTGCCCACTACCGGTACCTTGTCGGCCATGGGAGGACTTATCCCTGGATTTCATCACCGAGCTGCCGGCATTCCGCGGCAATACTACCATCTTGGTCATTGTAGACCATTTTTTTGAAAGGAATCCACCTAGGCATGCTTCCTACTCATCATACGGCGTACACGGTGGCCATCCTCTTCATGGACCTTGTCGGAAAACTCCATGGCATGCCACGAAGCTTAGTTTTAGACTGCGATCCTCTGTTTCTCAGCAAATTCTGGCAGGAACTTTTTTGCCTGAGTGGTGGTACCAAGTTACAATTAAGCTATGCTTATCATCCTCAATCGAACGGTCAAACGGAAGTCCTAAATCGGGTGATTGAACAATACCTTCGGGCATTCGTTCATAAGAAGCCTTCCTCATGGGGCAAGCTACTGGGTTGGGTGGAGTGGTCTTACAACACCTCTTGGAACTCAAGCTCAGGTCTTTCCCCGTACGAAATCACATTTGGGAAGAAGCCTTTCAACTTTTCACAATATTTGGCAGAGAACTCTAACATTGATGTTGTTAATGTCATGCTCACTGATCGCGAGGCTATTTTCACAGAAATCAAGAAAAATGGAAAAGCTCAAATCGCATGGAGTATTTAGCAGATAAAAAGCGCCGTGAAGCTGAATACCAAGTTGGTGATATGGTTTTGGTCAAACTTCGCCCACACAGACAAATTTCGGTCTCGGGTCAACCCAGTGGTCACTCCAAGCTTGCTAAAAGATTCTATGGGCCTTTCCGGGTCGTTGAACGAATTGGATTCACAACTTACAAATTGCAGTTGCCAGAGGAAGCCCGAATACATCCGGTTTTCCATTGCTCCCTCTTAAAGTCATATTACTCCACTGAGTTCGATACCAACCCACACTCCACCACTTTACTAGTGCTTTCAAAGGATGACCACCTGCTGATCCAACCTTTGGCCATATTAAATACCCGCCGCAATAAAGATTTTGAACAAGAGGTACTTGTGTAGTGGCAAGGACTCTCGCCGGAAGATATGACTTGGGAGAAATGGGACCAGCTGCAAGCTGATTATCACCTTGAGGATAAGGTGCTTTCAAAAGTGGCGAGGAATGATAGCAACATAGGAGCAAGACCAAGGAGGAAGAGCAGAGCACCAACCTACCTTAAGGATTTCACTAGCCGTTAGTGTTTGTTGATGATTGTTGTTGTCACCTGCTGAGTTGGAAATTGCTGAGTTGGATATCAAGGGAATAGCCCTTGATCTTGTCTGCCATTACTAGAATATTCCTTTCTGTTAGGACCTCCACACTAAATACAAATTCTGTTATTGTAAATCCACTATAAATACCATCTAATGAAAGAAGGCAACAAGAATTTCAATCTCAATACTTATCTTTTAATTTGTGCTTGGGAGGTCTAGCCCTCGAAGTCTAAGAACTTTGATCATTCATAACATATGTCATCATTGGCAAAATCACCATTCTGGGTTACTTTTAGTAATTATTTACCAGAATGGGTCTCTTTGCTTTTTATTTACTAAGGGGTGCTGTTTTGGAAGGGAAAGTGCTTACCTGAGGGGCGCTTACCGGAGGAAGGCGACACGTGGCCGCTGCTGCAGGCGGTGCTGCAGGTGGTGCAGGCGGTGCTGGAAGCGCCCTGCAACAAAGCGCCGAAGGTCGCGCCCTGCATGCAGGCGCTACTGGTCGAGCCCTGCACGCAGGCGCGTCCCGTCGTGCCGTTCCCGAGGCGCCTTGGTTCGCGCCCTAGCCCCAGGCGCGTCCAGGCGCCCTTAAATGGGGTCCCCCCCTCCCCCAAACTCCCCCTTCGTGTTCCCCCCCCCCCAGTAGTCCCCTTCCCATTCCCCCCTCCCCAGCAACAGGTTTTTCTTTTTTTTGTTTTTTGTTTTTTTAATTTATTTTATTTATATAAATGATTATATTTTAATCTTTTATATATATATAATTTTTTTTTGCAGCCAGCTTCTCCCCTTGTTTGGTTAATTTTTTTATTTTTTATTTAATGTATATAAATTGTTATATTTATATATATATATATATATATATATATATATATATATATATATATATATATGTATATTTTTTTTTGCAGATAGGCAGTTTATATTTTTTAGTGGATTTATTTGTAGAGGTAATTATTATTAGTTTGATAGTGTGTTATATTTTTAGTGCTTTGTTATATATTTTTTTCTAGGTAGATAGGCAGTTTAAATTGATATATATTTTAGTGCTTTGTTTTTTATTTATAATAATATAAAATTGTTAATTATTGTTGAAGATAATTATAGATAATAATATTGTTATTTAAATACTATATAAATTGTTATATTTAAATATATATATATATATATATATATATATATATATATATATATATTTTGCATATAGGCAGTTTATATTTTTTAGTGGATTTATTTGTAGAAGTAATTATTATTAGTTTGATAGTGTGTTATATTTTTAATGCTTTGTTATATATTTTTTTATGATAAATAGGAAGTTTAAATTGATATATATTTTTAGTGCTTTGTTTTTTGATTTTATAATAATATAAAATGTTAATTATTGTTGAAGATAATTATAGATAATAATATTGTTATTTAAATATTATATTATTATTTTTGTTAATATTTAATTATATTAGTTATAATTGATGTTATTTGCAATTGTAAGACTTTGTTGTTGTTGGGTTATAATTTTAGTTTGTAGAATATAATTTTAATTAAAATTAATAATAAATATTACTAGAATATTGCTATTGAGCGTATTTAAAAAGAAAGGCATATTGAGTTTGATACAATATATCAATAGTTTAAAATTAAAATAAACTCTAAATTATAATTAATAACTTTTAAAATAAAAAGTTAAAATTAAGAAAAAAAATTGCTGAAATTGCTGCTATATATTATGTGTTGTGTCATTATAATTCATTTACTTAAATTATGTGTTCATTTCTAAAATTTAAATTATGTATTTTTTAGAATATTGTTTGCGTATGTATTTAAAATGTATTTAAATATATTGTAATTTATTATTATTATTTATGATATGTGTGATTATTAATTTTTTTTCTTTTATACAGGAGTTTTAATATGGCAAGTTCGTCATCATCTAATCATTATGACGTGGCATCTGGACCATTAGAGGATGATTTATGTGGATGCAAAAAAACATATATCACAACATATTTGGAATGGTGCTAATCAAAGGACGTTAAAAATCGACGAGCTACACCACTGTATAATCATAGAGAAGCACCGCCCAAGAAATTATTCCTCTATTACAAGTTTCGGGTTTGTACTCGATAATGAAATTGGCGTAGTTGAAAGTAAATGGAGCATTAGTTAATGCTTTTATTGAAAGGTGGAGGCCAGAAACACATACATTTCATTTGAAGTGTGGGAGGCAACTATTACACTTCAAGATGTTTCTGTGCTACTTGGTATTTCTGTGGATGGAAGACCTTTAACTGGTAATACAAATATTGACTAGTTTGAGTTGTGTCATGAATTATTGGGTGTCATGCCTGACGATGATGCAGTTGATGGGAACTTACTTTTATTGAGTTGGCTGCTTCTCAATTTGCAAATATTCATGATTTTACAAGCAACCAACAAGGGCTTGAAAGATTTGCTCGTTCTTGGATCTTAAGATTCATAGGAGGGGTGATGTTTGTTGACAAAAGCAGCAAAAGGGTGCAATGAGATATTTGCAATTTTTAGAGACCTTAGAGAGTGCAACACTTATACATGGGGAGCTGCTCTTTTGGGTAACTTTATAGAGAGATGTGCATTGCAACAGACTATAATGTTAAATCAATAGGCGGTTTCACTCTCTTGATTCAATTATGGGCATGAGAACGATGCCCAACGTTAGCCCCATCGTTTATTCCTCCACAACAACAAAATGCACCACTTGCTACAGGTATACTTTCCTTTACTATTTTGAATTGATTATTAATAAATATGCTTGGTTGATGTTAATCATTATTCTATGTAACATTTTATGTTGTTATTTAATTTTTTGTGAAGATGGTTGGGAGGTGAATTCATCACATAGGCAATGACAATTTACTTGATTTTCGTCGTAAATTAGATGACATGAAACGCGACGAGGTAACATTTTGACGTTTGTTTATTAAATGATGTTGTAATTGTTAATTAATTTATTAAATTTAACTTTTATATGCAGTTTGTCTGGGTCCCTTATTTGGACATGTGGAAATGAATTTGAGCCAAGTTTGTTTTATTGGGTCTATATTATGGACATGTATGTACCACTTATTTGTTTTCAAAAAGTGGAATGGCACCAGCCGGATAGAGTCATGAGACAATTTGGAATGCAACAACCTATTCCGGGCCCAGTAATGCAACCCAACAACATACATGACTTGACATTAAAGGGAAAAGAAGGAAGAAATTGGTTGCGACTAATGCAACCCGCGCTTAATGAATGGAATAGTCGCTATGAAAGGAGAGTAGAGCAAACACCGCCACAAACATGGACCCTTAGTCTGAACTCTAATATATGAGGTGGTATAGGCGTAAAACAAAAGTTTATGTCGACCCAAAACATGCAAGAAGAGGACTATTGGTATACATTGTTCATTATAATTTAGAAAAAATGTTGTGCTTATTGCAGATTATTTTAATTACTATTCCATTATTTTATATGCAGGGTGAAATCGCGAAACACTACATTTTATGGTGTCGCCTGTTGGGAGAAGGGTTTGTACTTTTGACGATTTACTGCCATGTATCGAGAAGATCACTCTTTTTCTGACGAAGAGGATAGGATACTTGAGGCACATGAAGATGCTCCCCCTTCTCAGCCACAATTTGAACATCAACAGTTTAATATACTACAGCGAAGTGTGGAGACTCGAGGCTTAGGCGACGTCGGCAAACTGTGATGCAGCACACACAGTTTGCCTCCGATGCCAGAACGACAACATGGAATGTATTACACACCGCCGGCATTCACCCAAGAACCGTCGCAGATGGCGCCGATGTATTCATACCCACATATTTTCAACCAGGGTACAGTATGACAGGCATATTTGGGTCCTCTCCTCCTTAGGGGGAACTCCTTCATTTACCCAAAATAATGAACTATCGACCCCAAATGCCCCACTTGGTGGTCCGTGGAATGTACCTGGAAATATACCCGACATGGATGACTTATTAGGGGTCGATTTACGTCATGATTTCTCTGCCGAGGCTGACAAGTGGATGAAAGGGGAATCTAGAAGAAGAAATCCTGATAGGCAGCTAGGAATTGGGACCGGCCATGTGGGACTTCGTCGCGCATCACAGACATAGTGATGATTGATTAATAATGGGTTTACATTTATTGATGTTTTACATTTTCATGTACTTTGTATTGTTTTTTTTCCATGTTTTAACATTGTCATGTACTTTGTATGGTTGTTTCCATGTTAATTTTATATTATTGTCACTTTAACGTTCAATCTTATTGTGCAATGCTTTTAAAATAAATTACGATAATGTCACTGACACATAAATGTGTTTAAGAATAACAAAAAAGAAGTAAACATTTCATTATCATATGATCTAATAAATGACATCAACAACTGCCTTGTTGAGATTGCAATGGACAATTACGCCGGTTGTGTCCTACTTCCCACATCTGCCACACTTGTAGCGACTTTGCGATGGCTCCCTCCAATCCATTTCATTTCTTAATCGAGTTGATCTTGGCCTTCCTTTTTTGTCACGAATAAAACTTGGATCAGGCACAAGTGTCCACGGGTCATCAGATGGGACAATCGCATCGTCATTCCCAAGAGGCCACCATTGTGCGGAGTAAGCACGTAATATGTAGTCATTTGTGTACACAACATCTATATATTGATAGAAGTTGATGCTAACAGTACCACACGCAACAATGATATGAGAGCACGGATAGTGGTAAGTAGTAAATTGTCCACATTGACAGTAGCGCTCATTCAAGTTAACTGTCCATTTATGTCCACCTCGTTGAGTCATAGGGTCGAAAGCCTCCTCAACCTCAAATATTGTTCTCTGAATATCATATGTCCGAACAATGTGAGAACAAGCCTTTTCTTGATTTTCCCGAAGTTTTTTCATGACGTGTGAGCAATATATTTGACCATCGCGTATTTCCCTTTGTGCTTGACGACCACGATCAACAAAATACTTTCGACACCTGCTGTATGTTGACTTCACAAGGGCAGTTATTGGTACATTGCGACATCCCTTAAAAACTTTATTTACACATTCGGATAGATTGGTTGTCATATGACCGTATCTACGGCCTTCTTTGTCATATGCCATTGTCCATTTTTCTTTTGAGATCTTCCCAATCCATGCTTTTACTGGGGGACTCAGCTCACAAAATTTATCAAAATTTCTATCAAAAATATGCTTACACGGGGTGTATCCTGCACATAATAAATTATCCACATTAGTCAAATTTGCATAACAAATAACATATATGTTATATATGAAATAATATATGTTAGATATGAAATGTTACCTAATTTTTTTAACATTTCTTTTTGTTTCCCATTCTTAAATTTGTGATTAAAATTACTTGCAATGTGGCGCACGCAATACACATGATACGCATGAGGAGGTTGCCACCCAAGTGCTTCATTCGCAACAGCTGCCTTTATACTTGCATGACGATCAGAAATGAGACAGATACCATCTTTATATGTGACATGTTCACGCAAGTGTGCCAAAAACCATGACCACGCTGTTAATGTTTCCCCCTTAACCACAGCGAATGCAAGCGGAAGAACATGACTATTTCCATCTTGTGTTGTTGCAATTAACAGCGTACTGCGATACTTCCCATACATGAATGTACCATCAACTTGTATGACTGGTTTGCAATATTTAAAAGCCTCTTTGCATTGACCGAAGGTCCAAAAGACTCGATGGAACTGTCGGTGTTCACGGCTGACAGTATTGCCAACAACAAAATCATCATCACAAATTTGATAATACGATCCTGGCGAATGATTTTGCATGTGTTTCAGCCATGACGGAAGAACGGCATAAGACTCATCCCAGTCGCCATATTCAATTGTTATTGCCTTTTGCTTTGCCTTCCACGCTTTCCTGTACGAAATGTTGTAATTAAACATTCCATTGATCCTCTCTTGAATCAAAGAAATCTTGAGTGACGGATCTTCTTTGATCATCCCTATAAAAATAAGTACGAAAAATTATTGTACACCACACCAACAAACACAAAAAAAAGGATAAATAAGAATGAAAATTTATAATCATACCTAGTACACAAGTGGCAATCAAATCAGAATCCAATTTATCATGGTCTTGAGTTATACTCATATTCAAGCAACTGTGTGGTCCTCCCCATTGCGTAACTTTCCATGTATCAGTTTTTTTTTATAAAATTGCCCTCATATAAAAAGGGCATGGGATGTCATCGCTTCTATTTCCACAACAGACGACATATTTCTGCGATTTAGATTCAACAACTTTGAAACTTTGATGCACTTTCATTACATATTGTTGTAATGCATTTTTTACTGCGCTTTTGGTATCAAATTCCATACCAACATATAATTCTTGACCCATATTAAAATTTGATTCCATATCTAAACCGCAAATTTCTTCTTGGTCAGGATAACTCCAATTAATATTACTATAGTGAGAAGCAGAATCCCAAAATGGAGTCTGACTTCCACCTACAAAAACAATATACCAAAAATTTATAATTCAAGGGTAGAGAATTATTTAAATATTATAATATTTATTTATATATAACAATAAATATACCTTCTCCCGATTGCACAACTGTAAGTGGTTCGATCAAACGGGCAGCTTCATCATCTGTGTCAGACATTTCATTAATATCCTTATCCTCATCTAGTGAGTCCTCAGCGTATGAATTAGATATTAAATAATCATCATCATCAAAATCTTCTTCTGAATTTGTTCCAACTGTTGCACTACCCGATTCATTGTGAGACATATTATTTCCGCATGATAACAATGAATTTGTCAAATTAATTGCAGAAGCACCCGCAACATCAACTTCAACACATAATTCTATGACAGACATTTCTTGTTGTTGTTCAAAACTTTGAATTATTGTTTCAACTTCTTCATCGTCACAAATTTGCAGTGCAATATATTTACCTGCAACTAAAAATCTACAAGTGATAGTAGATATACTTTCATGTTTTTGTAATTTTACCTTGTCGTGTATCCTTTTTTTTAAACTCTCAAAACTAATACCACGCTTTATTTGAATAGCTTTTTTAGGGCCTTCAAATGTGATACCATCATCAGTTTCATACATCTTACCATTTAAATAGACGAGTGTAATAATTGAATTCATTTTTCAAAAATATACCTACAATAAATAATTAATGTCGTCAACAAACAATAATATAAAAAATATATTAACATAACATAAATTATTAACCTAAAATAAATTAACAACAACAAATTACTCTAAATAAATGAAATTACTGTCACAACAATTTCCTACTTCGCACACGAATGACGCAAAACAATCGGCATTTATTTTTAATGTCTATGTATAAATTTTGGCTATTAAAAAAATATACCAACAACATCAATAATTATGAGCTTAACTAATAATAATAATAATGTGCTAGACATAAAAACTACTACAATAAATAATTATTGTCATCAACAAACAAATATATCATAATTATAACCAAAAAATAAATTATTAAGTTACCAAAAATTACTAATTATCACACAAAAAATATAAACAAAATTACTATTTCATTTTATAATTCATGTCAATTTGTTTATGCACCTACAAAATATAATCATTATTATCATCACCAAAATAAATATTAATTAATGCTATAATGTATTGAAGATAAAAAATATTTACTAGTTTTGAACAAAATTTCTAACCGGTACGTTTCAACTCAGCTTCAAGGTTTCCAAATGAGCTTGATTTTTGTGTGAAAATGAAACGGAGGGCAGATGGTTTTATAGGGAACAGGGACGTGCCAGGGGCCCCACCACTAGTGGAAGTGCCTGCCAGGCTACCACTAGTGGTCGCGCCTGGCAGGTAGGCACGACTGGTAGCGCCTGGCAGGCAGGCACGACCACCCCTGTCACATCAGGCACGACCACCCCTGTCACATCGTCCTGTCCAGACAAGTCACGTGTCGCGTTCTGGTGGAACGCGCTCCTCAGGTAGGCGCTTTGTAGTAAAATAACAGACCCCCTTGATAAATAAAAATAAAACAGACCCATTTTGATAATTAATTTGTAAAAGGGATCCAATTTGGTGATTTTGTCTGTCATCATTATTAAATGCAGAAAGAAACTTTTTAAAAAATCTATAAATTAAAACTAAAAATTAAAAAAAAACTAAATTTAACCGCGTTTAAATGGATTAAAAATATATCTGTTCATGTTAACTTGTGCTGGGAAAGTAAGCTGACATGGCTCGTCATTCTCTTGTTCGAAGGTTAAAAAGTGTACCTTTGTGCTTTGATTTAATATTATATAAGTTACGAAAACTAACTTATCAAAAGTGTAGTGGTGGTGCAGTTGGCTATCGCATAGGTCTCATAGCTTCTGAGTTATCCTGAGGTCGAGAGTTAAAGCCTCCCACACCCCGAAAAAGAATGATATTGTCACAGAGTGAATAGGCATTTGGCTGCCCAAAACTGAGAAGGGTCCCAAGCAGAATAGCAGTCCCAGACGGGCTCGGTGAGCGTGTTGGGGGCGGGACCAAACCCGGAGGTGGCGATGCCGGGGCGAGGCGGAGATGGAGGATTTGGGGAGGGGAGGGGGCGGAGGGAGGTTGGAAGAGATGAAGGGGGAAGGGGCAGCGGAGACGAAGACGGAGATGGGGACGGAGGCGCGTGGGGGACTGGGGGGTCTCGCCGAAGGGACTAATTGGTGAACGCTGGCATTGATGAGCACCCAACAACAAAATGATCACTGCACTTCACTTCCTTTCGTCTCCTTAATCAACCTTGCGTGCTGTTTATATAAATTATTATTATATTCCTCACTTTTCTTTTTTCAATCCTAAGGAATGCAATTATGCATTTGATTTGATGCGTATTTAGATTAATTTATTCACATTTAATTTAACGTGCCACGGTAAAAATTGAATTTTAACATTAAAGATTTATTGGAACAACAGACAAATATAAAGATAAATTATTTTTTTACATTTTAAAAAAGATAGAAACTACTAAAATAAATGTAAGATCAAAATGCGTATTCACTCCTTTAAAAATATTGTAGAAGAATATCATTTTTCAAATTTTTATTATCTTTTTATTTATCATTAATTTTTATTGTCTTAGTACGATAGTTAAAAATATACAAGTAAAATTTTTTAGTTAATTCACGAGGATGAATAATTTATTTAAAGTTACATTAATATCTAAACTATTATGGTAAAACTATATTTTTTTATTATAATTTTAATTTCAATATATTTTTTTTATGGCTATCTCTTTCTTGATTTAAATATTTTATTGAATATTTTATTTTACAAACATGGAAAGTATAAAAAATATGGATGATTATTTTAATTAAAATTGTAAATAAAAATTTAGACTTAAATTACCATATAAAATATAACATACGGGTATAAATATTTTTATAAAAAAAGTTGAAAATTTAGTCTAATTTCATATTGATAAAGTTTTTTACTAAATATTTTTGTCCAATCAAAGTTAAAATTTATTTTAAACAATTAATATTTATTTAATTGAATAACAAAAATCAAATATCAATATAATCACTTTTATTTTTTTTCACACAAAATTAGTGTCTAAAACTAATTTTTAAACAAATAATTATTTATTATTTATTTATTAATTTTAACTTATATAAATTATTCATAATTTTCTTCTAACTGGACAATTTTTAATTTTATTTTATAATATGCATATGTCAATATATTAAAATAAATTTTTTACATAAAGTAAAAGATGATTTTTTTTTTTTTTTTTTTTGTGAAGAGGAGGGCCTAAATCTCCAACAAAGAGATATTATTATCACGAGAGAACGAAATCGACGCTACATCAGCAATAACTTTAAGAGAAATAAAATCTGGAACAAAATAAATTTTTTTGCACTCCTCTCCATTGGACAGACCAAACTTAGCAAGTTTTTATTTTTTTATTTTATTTTTTATAATAGCAAGTAAAAATGTTATATTTAATTCACGGGATGAACAATTTACCTAAAGTTACATTAATATTCAAATTATTGTGGTTAATTTATATTTTTCATTATAATAAATAAAATTTGAATGTAATTTTTTATAGTTGTCTCTTTCCTAATTTAAATAATTTTTTGAATTTTTTATTTTATGATCATAGAAAGTATAAAAATAAATAACAAATGAGGATGAATATTTTACATGAAAAATATAAAGATTATTTTAAACTTAACTTACCATATAAACTATATAAAATATAACATACAAGGAGAACATTTGTTTATAAAAAAATAAAAAATTAAATTGAATTTATAAGAATAATTTTTTTGTCCAATTTAATATTTATTTTACATAATTAATATATATATATATATATATATATATATATATATATTTAATTACATAAAATATCAAATATCAACACAATGACTAAATAAATAAAAATCAACATGATCACTATTATTTTTTCACGCAAAATTAGTGTCTAAAGTTGTCTTTTAAGTAAAAAATATTCATATTTTATTTATTATCGTCTCACTTGAATAAATTTTTATTATTTTCTTCTACAAGAACAAAATTTAATTTTCTTGTATACTTTGATATGCATTTATCAATATATTAAAATAACAATTATATATAAACTATAGCACATATAAATGGTTTTATCTAAAATCTTAAATTTTTAACCCGTCACCAATCAAAATCTAACAGGGTATATAAAAGAGTAAGAGAAAGAAAAAGGAATACAATAAATATTTATACTTATTGGTCTCATCAAGATACTATGTTCATTCCTTAGCGTTCAACCAAGACTTTTATTGACAAGCAACACAATTATAATGAATCATGTCGGTCAATGCGCAATTCTTGTTTAACTTTACTTTTCTAGACACTTTAACCAAAAAATTCTTTAAACAAATTTCTTCAAACTCAACACTTTAACACAAGTGCTTGAAAGGAAGAGTAAAAATGGATTATTGTTTATATAAGCACAATTACAATAAATGGAGACAATGTTTAGAAAAAAAAAGAACTCGCAAAGTATTCGTAATGAAATTAGACATTTTTAATTTGCTCTACATGATTGGGGATAAATGTTAGTAATAATTCAGAATTTAGTCTTGTTCTACAGAATAAAAGAAGACTATTTATAAGGACTAAAAATTAGTCTACTAGTCTAAGACAATCTAACCCTTAGTTATAATGATAACAAATAAGGCAAAAGACTAATTAGTATATGATAAAGTTTAATGATTTGTCCAAACTACATATGGTCCTAACATTTCATTAAGTAACTTGGTATTTCTGAAACCCGTTTCTTTTGTCAACACATTCTCAAGCTTCGTCTGAAATTTACATCTAATAAGAAAATCAACAAGAACTAGAAGCATTTCAAAGATTTAAAGACAAAATGGCATATACTACAAACTCGAGTCTTTGTCTAAGTAAGGAAAGACAAAAAAAAAATGTTTACAAATTCTCATATGTTAAAAGACCATATTGGTACAAAAATAAAGTAGACAAGACAATGTTGCAGATAAAGTCAACGTACCTAAAGCACTAAGTCGGAAACTTCTACTTGCTATCAAAGAAAGTACCAAAAGCGAAGATAAATTATACACTTTATCATAATATTCATGGACTCTTGCTAGTGTGGGAGACCTAACTAAGTCTCTCGTGGTGAAAAACTCACCCTAATTGTTGGATACATAGTTATTTAAATGGGTGGTCTCGATTATTATGGGGTAACCCATTGTAAGAAGTTTTTACAATTGATACAAAATTAAATTTATTTCCTCACAATGACTAAATTTAAATTTGTTCATAAAACTTTAAGATTCAACAAGATATAGAGATCAGAAGAAAAGATACCACAATTGCATTTATAAGCTGTATTTATTTGTAAAAGATAAAACTAATTAGCTAACTAATTAAGCTAATTACAAAATTCGTGATTACAAACTATGTTATATATATATATTTCAAATAATGTTTCCTTCATATTAATATACTAATTAAAAATAATTTTAATTTTAAATTCAAATTTTAATATCAAATAACATGGAGAGTAAAAAGAAAAGTGCACTAAATTATACAAGTTCATATAAATTCAGTTGCATGTTTTTAATTTTAAAAACTTAGTTTCATTAACCACTTATACATTTTCTTAACGAAAATTAATCACTTCTAAATTATATAATGATTTTGAAGAGAATTCATACAATTTGATTACAAAATAAATATAAATAAATTAAAATAATTCATGTTTATTAATTTACAATGACTTCCAGAAAAAAAATATAATCTATCGCCGTCTGTGGGAATCGAACCCACGACCACGTGGTTAAAAGCCACGCGCTCTACCAGCTGAGCTAAGACGGCTAGTGCATTAATAAATCACAACCTTTAGTTTATATAAGTTTTGTATTCTAATATAGAGTGACCTCCACCACTCGACATGTGCTCTTGAAGCTCCTACGAATTCGAATTAGCAAAACCTGGGATCAACAATGGCGGAAATCTCCGATTCGCCATCAACTTCAAAATCCGCCGAAGAAAACACCCAAACTCAAACGCCAGAATCTGACCTGAAAACCACGCGAAACACAAAACCCGGCGTCAAACGCCTCATCATCAGCGTCACTGTGCTCTTCTCTTTCATCCTAGGTTCCTTCTTCTCTCACACACTCTTTTCTCATCTTCAACTATTTTGCTTATTTATTTGTTTATTTATTTATTTTTGGTGTTTGCAGGTTTTCCTCTTCTGTGGAAATCCATCGAAATCTACCGCGCGCCGCTCCCGTTCGATCGAATCGACGCCTTCTCCTCCCAAATCGAATCGAAACCCTTGTCCTTCCCATGCCACTTTCAAGCCATTTTCATCGGTTTCGATTTCGATTTCAAGGTTTCGCACGACGATGTAGGAGCCGCGATCGCGAGGAAAATGTCGGACCTAAGTCACGGCGGCGGTTGCGGCGGATGTGGTGGTAATTACTCTGTTGCCGTGGCGGTGGACAGGGGAGACATTAATGCGTTTGATTTTGGCGAGAAGCTGAGAGGTAGTGACGAGGATGCTGATGAATTGGTGAAGAGTGTGGTGAGTGAGTATGGAGGAGGGAATGCGTATAGCGTTGTGGTGGTGAATGAAGAGGGGGAGGTGAGGAGTGTGGTGGGGAAGTATAGGCATGCGTGGATCGTGGGGCGGGTTGAGGAGGAGGAGGCAGTGTTGCATGTGGCTGAGGTTTTTGTTAAGGTTTTTGTTAATGGCGGGGACGTGGAGGGTTCAGTTCGCAGCGAGTTTATGCCTGTTGGTGCTGATGGGAGGATTGTTCTCTCTTTCAGTTTACTCAATGCAGACCCTCGAGATTGGATATATGATTGGTATGAATTGTGAAATGGAATGATTGAGGTTTTGTTTGTGTTATATAAAGAGTTGGTATATGATTTGATTTGTAAAAGGTGCTGCTTGTGTTCCACTGGTGCTTGAAACAAGTTTTCATTTATGCAAATTAGTTATTGGAGGGACGAAATATTTGCAAAGTTGATGACTTAGTAGGAAAACTTGTTAGCATGTTGACACTTCTGAAGATTAGGTACATAGATGTGCATTTTCATGAACCAATAAAGCAACTGTAGTGTAATTGTAAAATATGTACTTCTGAAAATTGGGGCAGATAGAGAATGTAAATGTTAAATATACCAATGACTCTTGAATATTCAATCATGCTGATGTTGGTGATTTTATGGTGGGTTAAAGGCAAAGATTAATCATGCTGATGTTAAATATTCAATCAACCTGTTATATAATGTAGGTCCATCTTTGCTTGTCAGGTCAGGAATATTTTCTTATGTATCTTTTGAATAGTATCAATTTGAAGTTTTTGTGACGATCATCTTGTAGGAATTTTCGTGAAATTGATGAGACTTTGTTACGACCAGTGATTGAGGCTTTACAACCTATAGCAAACATCACTGTTGAAAGCCAGGTGAAATCTCGTAAATGAACAGTTACAAGAGTCATTGGATACCATAGATTGAATGCTTTATTGTTCTTCCTATTTGGCAGGTTTTGTACCATACACCAAAGTCTTCATTTTCTTACTGGGATGATAAGCATGGAAGCCACATGTTTAGAACCGAGGATCTTCCTTTCTTCGTATGTTCTATCTAAGGCTTTGAATTATCATTTATAATATTCAGTTTATTTGGATACAACTATCATGTATTTACGTCTAAATTGTAACTTTGCAAACTTATCAATTGGATAAATGGTGTAAGTTTCCGCACAAGCACATGACATATTAGCATGATGTCTAGCTTATAAAATGGTGGTATATTGATCATCCAGGGCTTTCTTTATCTTTTAAGTTATGTCTGAGTTCTTTTTAATTTTAGATTTGGTTCAAGTTATATACTTTATTATGGGAAACCTGCTCTGCTGTCTTTTTTTTATTTTTTTATTTATTTTCCTTGTCCTATTTTTTCAATGTTTCTCCTATCTGGTGAGATATTATAATAGTATATTTATGACATGAATGTTTGTATCTGAAACAGGTGAATTCAAATGAGTGGCACTTGGATACTTCTGTTGCAGCAGGAGGAAGGTCAAAAGTATTGCAACTCGTGGTGTATATTACTTTAACTTGATCCTACATTTATTTACTTTTTGTTTGCCACAAACCTGAACATAGAATTTGTTTTATTCATTATACTGTATATAGTCTTTGTGTTAAATGGGGGGAAAATGAAATTACTTCTGACTCATTCTCTTACTGATACACATATTCTCAAGTGTCTGATTCCAGCTTGTTTATTATGTTATGCTGTAAGACAGGCTTACATTTTAAGCTTCCTCTTTATGTCAGGTATATACCATCTGCAAAGGAGTGTCCACTTCAACTGGAGCTTCCAAATGGGGAGATCTCTAAAACTAACGGCTTTATATCTCCAGTTATTCATCTTACCTCCAAAATTTCCTTATGCACTTTTTTGTATTATAATCTTATAATTACCAAGTCTGTTAACATTATGGAGCACCTATTCTGGAATGTTGCAGATGTGGGGAGGTGTTGTTGTCTGGAATCCCCAAAGCTGTATAAAAGATTTTGAAAGTATGGATCCAGTTAGGCATACGATTTCTCCCCAGGTTTGCCTTTGACTCATTAGTTGGCACTCTATGTTTGACGATAATTGCTTCTCAGAAAGCTGGGAAAAAAATGGCATTATTTCTCCATATTAAGCTAATCTAGGCATGCACATATAGTCACAGTCATGTAGATTATCATAAATTCTCTTGCCAAACATTGAAGCATACCTATTCTAAAACAGGATCTCCTGAAGCTTTTTGAGGTTCTCATGGGGCAGTTGCGGCAACTCCTTGGTCTGAAGTCAGATAACCTTTATGTTGGTGAGTCAGGCACATCTATTCTCCTAGGCAGTGAAAGAGGTTTCACAGAATGGTAAGAATAATAGTCCTTTTTCTACCCTTTACAGAAATTATTAACTACATATTTTATGAAGTACTGGTAAGAATAATAGTCCTTTTTCTTTGTTTTGTTCTACTAAGATATATTGAAAGCTTGATACTGGCTACTTGTGTTTAACTCAATAATGGAAGTGCTGGATGAGTGTTATATTTCAACTTTATTTATTTTCACAAGTTCCTGTGGTGAGCATATGTCCTGAAGGGGAAAATCTTATTGAACTGAATACTTTTGTAATTGATTATGTACTCCCTTAAGTTCCAAATTGAATGGATTGTAAATAAAAAAAAGTATGATTAAGTCTGACTCAGAAGAATTGTGGTACATAAAGCATTAGTTGGATACTACTATTAGCTGTAAGAAATTGATATATATTTGCCATATCAAGATTGTGTCAGAAGAAGAGACGAAGATTGCTGTTTTCCATGTAGCCAACAATTTGGGCCACTCCATAGGTGTCCTGAAAGGAAGTTAAGAGTGTTTATTTTGGGGGGAAATGAAGGGGGAGAAGGAGAATTTGAAAGGGTTAAATTGATGGAACCAAATTCAAATGTTGATATGAAAGGTACAGTTTCCTTATTTCAGCTGCTTCTGTACTTGGGAGGCATTGATAGGAAGCCCTGAATTAAGCAGTTATTTTTGTACTAATTTTTTATTAGTCAGTTCTATGCTAGTTTGACAGTTATAATGATATATAGGTGGTGTCACATACTATAATAAGACAAGGTGTCACATTGTTATTTCTAGTGTTTTGAGGGAGGAAACTTCTTGTTGGGGGGAAACCTTGTATTTGTTGAAGTTTGTACTCATATCTGGCTTAAAACACCAGATTATTTCTATAATTTATTAGGAATTCAGTGTATTTATTGAGTCCAACATGCACCCCTCTTTGATTATTCTATTGCTATTTTTCTTTCTTTCTTATACAATAGGGACTTTACATAGTCACTCACTCATTCTCTGTATCCTTTAGGTTGGTTGTGTTGCTCTATTTTCATTCTTCTAAAATGAGGGCTTAACTTGGTCACTTGTTCGCTTTATGCGCACTTTATTTGGCTATATAAATGCTTTGTTCTCCTTCTAACTTATGACATGGCATATGGACATATGGTGAGATATTTCTCTGTTTGTCAGAATTCTAGTTTAAAATCACCCCATTGAGCACTATACATCATTTATATATGTTTTATGCTTTCTTTTTTACGTGTCTCTGAATCTTAAGACTCATTATATGTATCATGATTAAAAAGTTATCTTGATGATTTACGTTATGAATCGTGACTTGATAGCCTTGTAGTTGTCAATTAATAGATTGACGCTAGACCACATGGTATTGTTTGATGCCATTAAAGCTACACATTTAGCTTGGAATGGTGGCATAATTGGAAATTCCTGTGAATGTATGAATACATGATTTTGATGATGTCAAAGAATAATCAAACAAGGTTACTTCAAAGGATAAACATTGCTTCAAGATTAATGCAAGGTTGCTTCAACAAACAAAGCCTTGCTTCAAGATTAACTCAAGATCAAGTCTTGCCTCAAAACAAAGTGTTTCCAAGACATCCAAGGCTCTGGTAATCGATTACCAAGCAGTGTAATTGATTACCAGAAGACAAGTTTGCAAATCAGTTTTTTAAAAGGGTTTGTAATTTGAATTTTGAATGTTTAATCGATTATCATTGATGTGTAATCGATTACCAGCAATGAAACTCTTGAAATTCAAATTGAAAAGTCATGACCCTTCAAAATATAACTGTGTAATTGATTACTAGAAACCTGTAATCGATTACCAGTGAAGAATTTTAGAAAAAACTTTTTGAAAAGACACATCTCTTCAAATCATTTTTGAAAAGGCACAAAGGGCTTATAGATATGTGTGTGTCTGACTTCAAAAAGCAAGAGATATTCTAAGAGAACTTCATTGCCAAATGCTCTCTCAACAACTCTTGAGCAAACACTTGCAAATCTATTGAGAGTTTATTCAAGAACTTCAATTTGTATCATTCAATCTAAAAGAGAGAAATCTTTCTGTTTATCTCAGAAAGTTAGTTGTAATCAAAAGAATGGTTGTCTCTTGAATTGTTAGTTTCCTGAACACAAGGGAAATGGATTCCTTGGGTGTTCAGAAGTTGTAAAAAGGAGTTTTACAAAATTAGTGAAAATCTCAAGTGGGTTGCTTGAGACTGGACGTAGGCACGGGAAGTGGTCGAACCAGTATAAATTGAGTTTGCATTTCTCTTTTCCTTTATCTCATTTATGTTATTGCAATTAGTTTTGTCTTGCATGTTTAAAAGAACATTGTTAAATTGATTGCTTTTTCTTCTTCTTCTTCTTCTTCTTCTTCTTCTTCTTCTTCTTCTTCTTCTTCTTCTTCTTCTTCTTCTTCTTCTTCTGCATTCGAAGTCTATCATTTAAAAATGAGGTTAAAGTTTATTAGTGGAAAAATTTTAAAACTTAATTCACCTCCATCTTAAGTTATTGAGACCATTTGTTCAACAATTCCTTACATTTCTGTTGTGTGCATGTGTATATGATTATTTTCTTTTCTTTTCGTGTAAGTATTAAATCACTCTGTGGTGATTCTTGTGGGGACTTGTGTGTAGGGAGTTGGATGTTTTGTCACGGAAGCATATATGCTTTAATCTTCATTCATGTGCTACTACGCTTGGATCACTTTCTAGATTGGTATGTTTGCCAATTAAGTTTCTCCATCAGTCTGTTTCAGCTGGCTACTGTTTATTCAAATATTGTCAAACTTTAGCTGGCTACTGTTTATTCAAATATTGTCAAACTTTCATTCCATGCAGGTACAATCATTGCCAAGGATGATTATCATGGATGAGATTGGAAAACAGGTGATTTGTTAGACTCAACACTTCTTGATTCTTAGACTTATGTTGGATGATACTATTTATGATGTCCATCATATGCTATTAGGTGATAGGGTGTTGAACTTATGGATTTAGTGTATGTGTTAGTATTCATTTTAGGTAAAATAGTGTTTTTTTCCTTTGCCTTTAGTTGCAAAAATCTTTAAGTCTATGATATATAATTTCAGATTTTGGTAAAAAAACATGGTACTCTGAATTTCAGCTGTATTAATATAATTCAGTCGGTTGTATATAATCACTTTTCCTGATGAATTGATACAAAAATGTTTTGTCTAATCTTTAGTTTCTAAATGATGTTGTGGAATACCTTTTCTTCTCAATATTTTCTGATGGTCTTCGAGCAGGTTAAGTTTTCTCTTGAGGCTGCAAAATTTGCTCAAAGTAATGCATCTATTGGAATATATAATGCTTCAGCTGGTACACTTTTCATAGACTTTGCGTTAATTTCAAAAGCTTGTTACCAACTTTGGTGATGATTACTGCCTGATTTCTACTGCTAAAATATGATTAATCTCTTGTCAGTATCATCAAGACAATCAAGATCTCTGGCAGAGGATGCCTTTTTTCATCCTTCAATTATGTCCATAAGCTATTATTCATTTGAGCACTGCTTTGCCATCTATTCGGTTTGTCCTTGAACTCTTCTCTATACCTTATAGGTTATATAGGACGGCTTCTTTGGATTGATACACTTGACCTATAGATGATTACTCCATATTCATGGTCATCTTTACATTTTGGCATGCTTTATTAGGAATGCGGATTATGCATCTGACATGATTCTTGTTTAATTTGACAAGATTTTTATCATACATGTAAGAAGTAAATATTAAGAGATTGGAAGAACCATGGTATCCATGAAAAGATTTCATTTATGGAAGCTTGAATTGAATGTTCTCTTTAGCCTTTATTTGAAAGTTGCTTTACTTTGTTCTTTATGTAAATCTAAATATTAAGATATTGGAAGAACCATGGTATCAATAAAAAGATGTCGTTTACAGAAGCTTGAATTGAATGTTCTCTTTAGCCTTTATTTGAAAGTTGCTTTACTTTGTTCTTTATGTAAATCTAAATTCTTTCTGTTTCTTCACCAACATCATAATTTTTGTTGTTACTGTCTCTTGCTGTTAAAATGAGGTCAATGAACAGTTCATGGAACTTAAGTTGAGACACAATTTTAAGCTGCAATTGATTGTCATGATTCTTTTTTCCTTCTATCCCTGCAGCCATTTTTTCTGCCAGTTACTATGCATGTCCTCCTTGCTGCTTTACGAGAATGGAAAAGGTACAAGCAAGAAAATAGGAAGTACTTAGCATCGAAGGCCAAAGTAAAAGTTTCATAATCCTGTTGAGCAGTGATGACAAGATGAAGCAACTTTGCTGGTGGTTGGGGCCTAGCGTTTGGTGAAGCACTTCAAACTAAGTAGTAAAGCCTTCTTCCTCTCTCTTCTCAAGACCTGCCGCATTGTGAATTGTGATGAAAATGACAATGTTGACACGATCCTTACGGGGCATGTGATATAATTGGAGCACGGCAATGTTGGCATGGCGGCTTTTGACTGTACCGTAGTTATGAGTAGATTGAGGGTAAAAGATGCACTTTACTAAAATTTCATACCCGAGTTGTTGAAAAATCTCATTACTAATCTGTGAAATGTATCAATCGAGTATCTTCATGCTACTGTGCACTGAAATGATATTGTGAATGAAAGCAACGCCATTGACTAGATTTTGTTGAATTGTGTTTATCATTGTATGTGATTTCTTAATGTAATATTTGATATTTACATCCATTGTAATTCTTATTTTTCTCACCTCTCCTCACTGAACCAGTAGATCCTTGGGGGAGCAGAAAATATGGAGAAATATGAGGAAATCTTATCTATTGCATTTTTTTAGGAACTGCATATATCTGAGAATACAACGTTGCTCTGAACTGATGCCATTGATAAATCACTAGAAGACTGATAAATGTGGAGAGAATGCCAACTAATTGGCTATGTTTTCTCTATTTGTTTATTTTTTCTTAATTCCTACAACGATGGAAATCGATTGGATGTTTCAATTTTGACATGCCAAAAATTAGTTACACACTCTAACTTAAAGTGTTAAATTTTCTTATGAACACGGGGTTACAAAATTGTATGAACACAATTAAAGACCTAAAAAGAAATCTCGAAGTAATTCGTAGAGTTCAATAACTATTATTATTTTCAATTTGGAATTCTTATTAATTACGGATTCTTCCATTAAATCAATCAAATGAAGGAAAGTTGCTGGTGTTAGAGTCATGATATTTGTATAAAAAAATATGCTAATAATGTGCATAAACTTTAAAGAAATAGAAAAATGTCCAGAGGTTACAATTACAATGAACGCTAATACGGAACAAGAATATAATTACAGACGAATTTTAGAGCAAATGTAGGAATCTAACACAACCCAGACAGAATATATCATATTACGTGAACAAGAGCAGGAGGACGAGCAAGAAAATTATTTTTAACACATGAACCAGATGAGGGAAGAGAGTCTGCAGAGAATACTTTCTAGAGATACATATTGGTTTTCAATCGTCATTCAGTGTTCAAATCGAAGAGTTTTTAAATCTTCTGTATTCCAGTGTAGTTCTAGTGAGCAAAATGTTGTGTTTTGCAAGGAAGAGGGTTTGTGTGACACAAGGTACTTCAACTTTCATGAGCTTCTAAGAGTGAGAACGCCAAAGGGGTACATAGCAGTGTTGGTATACACAATATGCTATAAACTGCTTAGTTTTAGAAGCTACTAATTTCATGGAATCTCAATGAACACATCAGTCTCCATGCCATATTGCCATGTTAGTTCCATTCAATGAAGAAGAAAAAAAGCAAATACGTGCAAACCATGGAAATTTTCATTTAATCCGAATATTGAGGGAGTTTGTTTAAGCTTAAAATAAGTTCTTTTAAAACAAGTGATTTATGTATACGTGATTTTACAAAAGCATAATGTGTATTTATGTTTGGTTACAATTATAAAAAAAAAAATCACTTTTTTTAATTAAAAGTGATTATTAACTTGTTTGGATATGACAAGTGGAGAAGTGTTTCTTATTCCAAAATTACATAAAAGACCTTATAAGCACTTACGAAATAATTTGTTTAGCAAAAATCATTTTTTTTATACATGCGTTATATGTCCATTTTTTTAATTAAAAAAGACATTCAAATATGAATAATAGATAAATGAAAACTCCAAACATTATTTTTTTAGCGTAACAACTATGTTATTACAATATTTTATTAATGAAATGTTTCCAAATTTTCGTGCTTTTTATTGATTCTACACATGAACTTACACTAGAGTTTATTAATAATATTGTTGTTATATTTTTATTTTAAAAACCTCATAGAAAAATCAATAATGTATTAAAAATATTTATTATATGTTTTCTACAAGTACTTTATAAATTACCTCATAAAAAATAAAGAAAACAATTCAGCAAAATAAATGAATAAATAAGATTAGAAAACATAAATGCTCATATTAACTAAAACTTACATGTCCATTAATATGCTAAATAAGTACTCCAATTACTAGTAGAAGCAACCAAACAAAATTACAATGTCAAACTTATTTCAAAAAGCAAAAACCTAAAAGAAACTAATGTCATAGTCATCTTGACAATTGATCTCTAATAACATTTCTTATTTCTTCCATGTATCTTACATCTGCTTGAGATGGTTATTGCCATTCTTCATGACGAATGTCATTATGATCTTCATCGTTAAAATTTTGCTTTGTAGCTTGTAATGCTTCAACATTCTCTAAGTTTTCAAGAATATCTAAATCTATTGAATCTATCCTTCTAACATAATTATGGAGTGCAAAACATGCTCATATGATAGAGATTTGAGTTTCAAGTTTAAAACTGATCATGTGTTGCAATATTCTCCATCTTGCTTTACAAACACCAAAAGTTCTTTCAATAAAACTTCTCAAACTAGAATGATGAAAATTAAATATTTCATCTTAGATCTGAAATTTGGAGCCAATCTAAAACGTTGAAGATGATTCCTTGTATTTCTATAAGATCCTAAGAAACCTTTGAATGATGGATATCTCGGGTCAACAAGGTAATATTTACCTATAAATACATAAATATGTCTTAGGGATATTGTAAAAAAATAACCATCAATTAAAATAAAATAATTAAAGTTGTATAAAATTACCTTCAGGAGGATAACAAAATCTTAGATCTTGCTTTCGAAGAGTATCCGTGAAAATATTATGAACAGATCCTTCCCAACCATACGATGCAAATGTAAAACACATTTTAAAATCACATACAGTTATGACATTTGTGCTTGTATATCCTTTTGTATTAAAAAATGGCAATTGCTTATATGTAGGAAGATGTAAAGCAATATGAGTTCCATCTATGGCCCCTATGCAATCTTTAAAGGAAGGCCAATAACGATCATCATCTTTGATGTAATCAGAAGCATCAACATGCATAGTTAATTACATCAAAGATGATGTAATATTACCAACACCACCTTCATGAAATTGAGTTTCTCCATGCATTGCATTATCCTCATCATCAACATTAGGTGTTTCACATATCGGTAGATGTGACACCCTCTACTCCACACATATATGTACTAATAATAAAAAGAATAAAAAATCATAATTAATTAAAAGTTTTTAAAACACATTTAAATAAAAGCATTTCAAAAGGGTAAAAGGCTTACATTCACTTCATTATTATCAAATAAAACTTGTCAGAAACATTTTTGGCTCAAAACATCATGTAATTAAACAAAACTCATGCCCCAATGTCACATCCTATAAGAGCATTGTGCCCCAACGTCTTTCAGCACAAGGTTCCTTAAAGTAATTCACCCAGTCATCTGCTGTCACGAACACAAAGTTTGAGATCATCACAAGATCCAAACACAAACACACACGGGGAGTGAGTTATCACATTCCTAACTAATAGACAGAAACAAGACAACATGTAGATATACAAATAATATAAACGAAATACAACTTAAACATAGCTCACGTCATTCCACCACTTTGTCATGTAACATCACATCACAACATAACACAACATGTCTCATTCATTTTCACATCATTCACACACTCAAGAATCAAAACACAATATCACTAAATCAATCAATATTGATCAATACACAAGCGTTATGCAACATATACACTAAGACTCAATCCTATATGCAATGTGGTACCATGTCAGTGAAAAACCTCATCGTGCACCTAGGAGTACATGACAAGACAAACCATACACTAGTAAGTCAAGTCACTCTCACTAGGTAAAATCATAGGGAGACCAGTCAGGGTCACGCTGTTTTGCGAGAATGCTTCAACCATGTGGGATCGACACATGTTTATATGATAAAAACATAATCATATTATAAAATAATAACAATCCATCATTGATCTGGAATCATTTTAAAAAATAAGGGACAATTAATATACTAAGTTATTGAAAAAAAAATCTAAGCATCTCAATTTAGTGCAAGGGACATGGCCCACCTACAGGGCACACTATCATCAACCATAGGAATAGAGCATGAAAAATGTGCATAAAAAACAAGTGTCTTTCCAGTGTCATATGAAGCAATTATCTACAAACCCAAAAGCAACAAAAACAAAATGTTATTGGTCTAGTGCAAAATGTTATTTTTTATTGTTTGAACTTCAGAGGAGGTTGCTTCCATGGAAAATATATATTTTTTTATTGTTATTTCTATGTTTCTACTAATGTGGAAATGTATCTTTTACTATAATTCATGTTATGGTAGGAATTTTTACTTTGAGACACTAACAATTGTGAGCAACAATACCTTTCAGAAATTGAGTTGTGAAAAAAGTTATTTAATTGCTAGAAGGCTAGCATAGATAATTCAAATTTGATGTCATCCCATTAACAACTGAATAGTGGAAAATACTTAGAAAGATGCTATGATCATTCTACAAGAAATCGTTAACTCAGAGCTTGAATATGTAGCTATAGCTAGCATGTTTTTCAGATTCCTTGCTCTGTGAGTATGGTCACAATGCATATCAAAGATATATTGTGTCATACTCATATCATATGTGGCTTGATAAACAAGTGAGAATGAAAGAAAGGGGTATAACAAAAGAATTTGTTGCGAACATTTCCATTAATAAAATTGAATATTGGACCCCATAAATCACAATTTGTTTGTCGTTCCCTTTCCATGTGTTTCAGAACACACATCAAACAGTTTGTGTTGTTGGAAATCAATCAATTAGCCTAATTTGATTCTAACAGAAAATTATCAATCCTAATCACATGTTTTCTATTCATATAGAGAGAAATTACTATACAAAGATGAATAGAACCCATTTGTGTTCCCATACTCAAAATCATGATAAAAAACTAAATGCGGAAGCGTACTTAGATTAGCCATAATGGAATGATGATGAAGGTTGATGAGAAGACTGGTTGTGTGATCTTCCAAATGTAGAGAGCCATTTTTTCTTCTCTGAATTTTTTTCTTTTGACGGGATAAAGAGAAAAGCGAAATTGTACGCATTGCTCTCTACACATGGGAACCATAACCTCTTATATTGGTAACTGACATCAGTTACCCCAAATTTGATAATTATAATTTGGCCTCTCATCAAATTATAATATCACTGATGGTATCTACACAATCAGTCTTTCATGGCATATATGCCCTTAGTCATACTTTTATATTGATTAGACCACTTTAATATTTTGGCTAATTATATAATGGTCCTAACTCATTCAATTTATGTGATATATATGTATGACCCAAAAGTGCTAACATGTGTACAAAATCAAATACATCGCAAAAACAAAATGCAACAAAATTTGAAGCATAATGGAATGGGCAAACAAAGTATCATACTAGGAAAAATACATAAATAAAAGTCAGATCTTCAAACACAAGTATGTTCCTAGTCGTGGGCAGTTAGAAAATAAATAGAGAGCAAGTGAAAATAAGGAATAACCCAAAATCATCATATTAACAAACAATTAAATATATCCATATTTTTGCAACTATGAAAACACGGAAAGTAAGTTCATTAACATTCGTAGAAGAAGCGATTGAAGTACTGCAAGCAAAACAACGAAAATCAAATCAGTGTTGCTTACTTATTTTCTTACTCACTGAACTCAAAGCTTTGCTTCTTGCATTTGCATCGCAAAGAAAGGTGTTTCTGGCTCTAGGTGAAAATGAAGGTCACGCGGTGATGAAGGAGAAGAGGTAGGTCACAGTCAAATTGCATTTTGTTCAGGGGTAGTCCCATCCAAATTTTCATTAACCCACCTTCGCAAAGAAAGGTGTTTCTGGCTCTAGGTGAAAATGAAGGTCACGCGGTGATGAAGGAGAAGAGGTAGGTCACAGTCAAATTGCATTTTGTTCAGGGGTAGTCCCATCCAAATTTTCATTAACCCACCTTCGTGTTTTTCCAATTCCTGCTTTCACACAAGCTTATTTTTAGCTTCTACTTTTTTAAATAAGTTTATACAAACATCTAAAATTTTATAATAAACACTTTTTTATATAAAATAAGTGCTTTTTATCTAAAAAAGAGTTTAACCAAACTCACCCATTATAGAATGTAAACTTCATAAGCATACCCATTTCTACATCATTGAAAGAGCTTTCCATTGTGAGCAAACAAAACTATTTTTTTAATCATTGCTAATGTTTGTATTTGTATGATTACATGCATCATTGTGCCTACTTGTAAATAAAAGCAACTCTTTTTGGTCAATAACTTTAGACCAATCAATCTAATATTGATTAATATGTACTTGATTCTTCTTTTTTATCAATCAAAAACTCTTCCCAAACTAGACAAGTTTCTTACAAAGCATATGACTTTATGGATATATATATATATATATATATATATATATATATATATACATTTTTTGTAAATAAATTAAAAAGGATTTTTAGTAAAAGTAAATAAATAAATAAAGTTTTAGAAAATGATGAGGTTTTTATAATTAAATAAATAAAGAGAAATAACTATATTAAAATAATGGTTTGAAGAAAAAAAATATTTGATTTATTCATTTGATAGAAAATAAAATAGAGATCCTTTTTATAATATAATAAAAAAACTAAATAATAGACTATGAGTACCCTAGTTATAAATAGGGACATCTTAGGTCAGTTTTGAGACTAACGATACTCTTTATGCCTCCTCTTTCTCTTACTTTCGTTTTCCCTTCTCCTCCTCTCAAAACACTCTCATTTTCCCGCATACCACCAAACCTGTTTCAGAAAAACGCCGATCTCAGACTCATTCACCATTGGATCATCGTGAAATTTGAGCACCAAGTTCGCAACTCAATTCCGAGCATTCTCACTAAGAGAAAAACCCTTTTTATCGCAACTTTTTCTCTTCCCGCAGAGACAAAAAACTGTCTTAGTAAAACTACGATCCCAAACTCGTTGATCGTTGGATTGTCGTGAAATTTTGATATGTGGTTCGCAATTCAATTACACACACCTTGACCATTGGGATTTGCGAAATAATGTTCATGGAGAGAGAAAAATGAATCTCATGAAGCAATACAAAATGGAGGCCTCAATCCCTTTGATGTAAGCTCCATTGGAGCTTGTTTTCCTAGGATCTTCTTCATCAATGGATTCCTTTGCTTCTTGGAAGATGAATGGCAGCGGAATGGAGAAGGAAGAGAGAGAGGAGACGCCACTTCAAGGAAAAGATGAGTCTAGAAGAAGCTCACCACCATAGGAGGTCATGGATAAGAGCTTGGAGGAAGAAGAAGATGAATGAAGGGAGAGGGAGAGAAGAGCATGAAATTTTGTGCTCTAATAGAGCTCTGAAATCTGAAGTTTAATTTTCAAATGATCAAAGTTAAAAAAATGCACACACATGACCTCTATTTATAGCCTAAGTGTCACACAAAATTGGAGGGAAATTTGAATTTCAATTCAAATTTTACTTGAATTTGAAATTGAATTTGTGGAGCCAAACTTTGGAGCCAAAATTTCACTAATTATGACTAGTGAATTTTAGTTATGGTTCAAACCACTAATCCAAGATCAATTCCAAGATTCTCCACTAAGTGTGCTTAGGTGTCATGAGGAATGTAAAGCATGAAGGACATGCACAAAGTGTGACTATATGATGTGGCAATGGGGTGTAGTAAGCAAATGCTCACCTCCCCCTCTAAAATTTAATTGGATTGGGCTTCTACCAATTCAATTAAATTTATTTCCAACCACACACATCAAATATTCACTTAGTGCATGTAAAATTACAAAACTACCCCTAATACAAAAACTAGTCTAGGTGCCCTAAAATACAAGGGCTGAAAAATCCTATATTTCTAGGGTATCCTACCTACATTATCGAGCCCTAAATACAAGACCCAAAATTAATGAAACATTCATCTAATATGTACAAAGATAAGTAGGTTCATACTTAGCCCATGGGCCCGAAATTTACCCTAAGGCTCATGAGAATCCTAGGGCCTTCTCTTGCATCTTTGGCCCAATCTTTTTGGATTCTTCTATCCAATGCCCTTGGGGGGTAGGATTGCATCACCCTTCTTCTCTCTGACATTTAGGAACCCTATCAGAGCAATCAGAGGAAAAACTTGAGGAATCTCAGGAAACCGTTAAAGATTTCGCTATTGTTGTCACAATGCACACGTGAGCCCGTTTAGAAGTAAGAGATGCGTTTATCGCAATTGGGATTAGAATGAACATGTGTAGGGATCCTTAGAAGATTAAATTGGGATTTATTTTGGGATCTTTATTGAATTATAATTTTTTCCTTTATGTTTATAAATACAATATTGATGTTTTGATGCAAATTGGTTGATAAAAAAGGGCAACAAGTTAAAACTATTTTGAGAACAATTGAGGAGTCGTGTGTTTTGTACAGTTCATAGATAGAGTCTGTGTGCAAAAATGTTTTCTGTGTTGGACCTAAATTAGGAGGGAGAGGCCCTGATGGACTCTTCGGAGTGTAGGCCTTGAGGGTAAATACACCCGGTTTGAGTGCTCCTTTAAGCCTATGTTGATCCCATATGGTTGGAGCATTCTTGCAAAACAACGTGACCCTAACTGGTTTCCCTATGATTTTACCCAGTGAGAGTGACTTAACTTGCTAGTGTGTGGTTTGTCTTGTCATGTACTCCTAGGCGCCCGATGAGGATTTTCACTGACATGGTACCACATTGCATATAGGATTGAGTCTTAGTGTAGATGTTACATAACGTTTTTGCATTGATCGATGTTGATTGACTTGGTGATATTGTGTTTTGACCCTTGAGTACGTGAATGTTGTGAAAATGAATGAGATATGTTGTGTTGTGATGTGATGTTGGGTGACAAAATGATGAAATGACGTGAGCTATATTTAAGTAAGTTTTATTTTGTTTATATGATATTTATACCTACATGTTATCTTGTTTCTCTCCATTAGTTAGGAATGTGATAACTTACTCCCTGTGTGTTGTTTGTGTTTGGATCCTGTGATGATCTTGAACTTTGTGTTTGGGGGAGCAGATGACTAGGTGAATTACTTTAAGGAACCTTGTGTTGAAGGATGTCATGACACAATGTTCTGATAGGATGTGATATTGGGGTATAGGTTTCTATATTAATTGTATGAAGTCTTAGACGATCTTGTTTGAGTCAAGATGACTTTATTATTTATTTGGACAAGTTTGAATATGATGTAAAAGAAAGGGAATGTGATCCTTTTACCCTATTGAAAGGATTTTTTTAAATATGTTTTAATTTTTTTGATTAATTATGATTTTCTTTTCCTTTTATTAGTACATATATGTATGGGGTAGAGGGTGTCACATATCACACAAGTGGGTATATAGAAATCCAAATTTGCTTAAAACTATACTAATCATATGACAATTCCAAAAAAACACACTTCTTCTATATAAAAAAATGATTAAACGTTTTTTCCACCCGCATAGATAAAAGTAGATAAAGGGGAATTAACTAATTCCCACATGATGAAAAAAGTAAAATGTCTTGATATGTAGTGCAATGTAGAGAAAATAAGAAAAAAGTAGTAAACTAAGTTCAAATTTTATAGTAGCAAGATTAAGATATAGCAAATTTTAGTGTGGTTGGTTCAGTCCCACATCTTATGTAAATGAAGGTCGTTGATAGATGAGAGTTTATAAATTAAACTTGACTAGCTACATTAAATCATACTTACCTGGATGGGGTCAATGGATGACCATGAAGGTCCATGGCCTAGACTAATGACCTCCATTGCACTTTGGAGGGGTGTCAATCTAAGGTCTCCTCAAGTAGGAAAGCCTACATCATAATGTATGGCAGTGTGGGCTTGTGTTCGCGCAACCCCCTTTAATTTAGTTAAATATTGTTTAAAGTTTGTTTTGATTATCTAATGGAAGTGACTGTTGAACAACACAATTTTCTTAAGGAGCTTTTCAGTCTGTTTTGGTCATATGTTGTTGGAAAAGCTTTATATAACAGAAAAGATTTTAGTTCTTGTAATAGGATCGAAACTTTGATGACCTCCCTTTTAAATTTTTTGCTCATGGAGGGTCAAGGGGGACAACAACTTATTGATACTATCAAAATATTAATGTCTTGGTAACTAAGTGGAAAAAGGCTTATAAAATTCTAAGGTCTGCTGATTTTTTTTTCCACCCAAAAAGAAAGCTTATGAACGTATAAATTCTTGCTAACATCAATTACATTCTCCATGATTTGAGTAACCAGCTTCATAAAGTTATTAATTTAAGGTGTAATGGGGAAGTTTCAAAAGAGGAAGTGTCCAACTTTAAAGAAAAAAGATGAGAAAGCTTGGATGGAGATAAAACAACTAAAAGGGAAGACTTAATTTTGTCAGAAACTTTGGAAAAGCCAAAATTAGAATCTGAAGAGAAGGATAAGAGAGTGGAGAATGCATAAATAAATGTTGCTTACCTCCAAAAGCAACTTGTAGATCTATTACAAAAGACAAACAAAACCTTCATGCTCAAACATTAGGATAAGAGTTGATGAAAGAGTGATATGTGTTGATAGACAAAGTTTCGGGGTGAGATCTCATCAAGGACCCTTCCTAGTTTTGTTGCAAAATCATCTTAATTTTGGGAAAAGGTTAGTTTCTGTAACATTCAATTTTTCGTAAAATAAATTTAAAAAGATTTTATTTAAAAATAAATAGAGTTTTAGAAAAAAAATAAAGTTTTTATAATTAAATATATAAGGAGAAATAATTTTATTAAATAAAATAATAGTTTTAAGGTAAATAAAATAAATATATATCCTTAAAAAATGTTTTATTTATTCATTTGATAAGGATTAAAAGAAAGTTTCTTTTTATAAAATGATAAAATAAAGAAAAGTAGAGTAAATAATAGGCCCTGAGTTCCGTAGTTATAACTCTTATTCCCCGTATACACCTAAACCTGTTTGAGTAAAATGTCGATCCTGGACTTGTTAATCATTGGATTATCATGAAATTTCAACACCATGTTCATAACTTATTTTTTCATATAGCCCTTGGGATTTTCGAAAAAATATCTATGATGAGGGGAATGTCCCTTGTACATAACTCTTTGTTTTTCCCGCATACAACCAAAACTATCCCAATAAAACTACAATTTTGGACGCGTTAACTATTGGATCATTGTCAAAGTTGGACACCATGTTTGAAATGAAAATCCATACATATTCACTGTTGGGATTTAAAAAGTAATGTCTGTGGAGGGAAAATGTCTCATCACATGCAGACAGTGAATTGGAGGTTTCAATCCCTTCTCTTTCTCTCTAACGCTTGAAAATTCTAACAGAACAAACAAACAAAAAAAAAGAGCAAACTTGGGGAACCGCTAGAGATGCTACTATCACTAACGGACTACACACGTGAGCCCGCTTAGAGGTAAGAGATGAATTTATTGCAATTGGGGTTAAAATAAACATGTGTAGGGATCCTTAGGGGATCAAATTAAGGTTTATTTTGGGATGTTTATTATATTGTAATTCTTCATGTATGATTATAATATTGAGATCATGAAATTGTGATTAAAAATATGTGTAAGTGATAAATTGAATATGTGATGAATATTGAGATAACATGTTGCTTTGAGATCACAACATTGTTATTGGGATTGAGTAAGTGAAAATTTGAACATGCGTTGATTTGTGCGATACACGTAAACATGTGATGGTGGATTGTGAGATGTTAAAATTGTGGACATGAAACTTGGTTGTGAATAAGTGTGTGGTTAAAACTTGATGTGACAATACTTGTGTTGTGAGCTGTGAATTATACAATAACCCGACTGGTGTTTACTATGAGAAAAGTGTTTAGGTGTCGTGTTAAAGGGAAAGTGTAGGATTCCTAGTTAGGAACCTAAAGTGTTAAATTGTAGCACAATGTGTTAAACATGTTTGAAACACGAGTGTGGGGTCATGGGAATTGTATAATTCATGAGCAGTGTCTGCGTGCAAAAATTGTTTTAGGGGTTGGACCTGAATCAGGAAGATAAGGTCCTAACGGATTCTTCAGAATCTAGGTCTTGAGGGTAAAGACACTTGGTTTAAGTGCTCCTTTAAACTTATGTTGATCCCATATGGTTGGAGCATTCTCGCAAAACAGACTGATCCTGACTAGTTACCTTATGAGTTTACTTAGTGAGAATGACCTGACATACCCATTGTGTGGTGTGTCTTGTTATGTATTCCTAAGCGTCCCAGTGTGGTTTTTTTCTGACATGGTATCACATTGCATATAAGTTTAAGTCTTAGTATAAATGTTGCATAACGCCTGTGAATTATTTATCATGAAATTGATGAGTGTTGTTACGTCTTAACTCGAGTGTGTGATTCATGTGTAACGTGATTGGTGATTAAAAATGAATTTTAAATGATAAAGTGGTGAAGTAATGTAGATTGTATTAAGTTGAGCTATGTTATAAATACTTCTATAATTTATATTGATTATGTATTTGTTTATCTGTATTTTATTTAGAAATGTGATAACTCACTCCCTGCGTGTTATTTGTGTTTGGACCCTGTGATGATCTCGAACCTTGTGTTTGTGGGAGTAGATGACTTTAAATAACCTTGTGCTAGAGGACACTGAGATACAATGCTCGGATAGGATGTGACATTGGGGCATGCCTTTTTATTTCAATTGCATGATGTTATATTACTTTATTTTTTCATTGTTTAACAAGATTTCTTTTGTAAACTTTGACGGCCTTGTTCTGAGCCGAATATGTTTTTAATAAAGCTTATTTAGTAATAGTGAAGCGAATGTGACCCTTTATCACATGAGTTTGTGTGCACGATCTGATAAAGTTGGTTTAATTAAATTCCGTATTTTTATATGTTTTTCTTATTTATATGTATATCAAGGTAGAGGGTGTCACACTTTCTGTTCCTTTTTGAAGATTCAAGATTTTCCAAAATTTCTCTTTGGTCAAGTTTATAATTTTTGCTGTTCTATTTCAGTTTGTTTACAATTTTGTTATTAGATCATTGCTTTACAATTTCCCCATCTAGTTTTTCGCTTTACCCCTTTATTTATTGTTTGGATGAATATGTTTTATTTTAAGCCTTGAAGGATTATTAGTGGGACAAGTACTTCTCAAGAATTAGAAAAGGGTTTATTGAATCACAACTTTATTAAGGAGTAATGTTGTTGGCTCTAATACCTACACCTATTGCCTGTCCGATGACAAATCCATAAAATCCATTTGTTAGCTAAATAGTTGTTAGAATTTATGAGAGCAGTTAGTACAACAATATGTCAATTTAGACTGTTATATATTTTTGTCTATATAACTTATTTATTCATCAGATTCACATTTAAGAAATTAGATCACATATTTTATTTAGAAAAACTTATAGTTAAAATATATGGAGCAAGATTAATGCGTCAAAGTTATTTTTGTGAAAAATTAAACTAATCCAAATCCAGCAGTGAAGTTTACACAATTTGAATTAGTAGATATGCTTCATCTTTTTATTATCGGCGGGAATACAAGAGAAATCCAAAAGCAGGAAAACCAAGAACCACTAACAAAAAATATGCTTATAACATCCGCAACTAAAAGAAGTTGTAGCCGTGCAATTGGACCAAAAATAGTATCCAAATCAAAACCGATTTCGGCTAACCAATCAACACAGTTGTTTCTTTCCCTGAGGGTATGACCGTATGAGTGAAAACAACATTCCTATCTCTATTCCTGAATAAGAGGCACATTGTAAATATTGTTTTTTATTTATTTTTAATTAGTAGAAGCAACTTATTTTTAAAAGAAAAACTATTAATACATTTTTAATCTGATGCATAGTTGCAATGCATCAGGTTGTGAATAATAACCAAATCATCAACAAATGTGATGTGGTACAAATAAAAGAGAAGTAATAATAAGATGAATAGCTCAAACCATCATAAGGTGCTAACTTTGTACTGTGGTTGAGTCTCGCATCTTGTTTAAATGAAGGATGTCATTAGAGGAAAGCTTATAAATTAATCTTGATTATGACATTTAAACTTACCTGGTTAGGGTCAATGGATGATCAGGAACATTCAAGGCCTAGATTGATGACCTCCATTGCACTTTGGAGGGGTGTCTATCTAAGGTATCCTCAAGTAGGAGACCCTATATCATAATTTGTGGTAGTGGGGGCTTGCGTTCGCGCGACCCCTATCAAATTAATTCTAAGTTTTTTAATGCATTGTTAGTGGTTTTTTATTCCTTTTCTACTTTCATCAAGGTTATGTGAAAAGTTTTTTTTCCTATAATGTGAAAAAGTTTACGTAGATATTCTCATGTACTGTTCACTACTAAAAATGTGGGATTTTACGACAACGGATCTATGACGGTTATTTTGGAACCGCCTTAAAAAATTAATCGGTGGCATTTTTGTAATTATTTTACAAAAAGGACACATTCTAAGACGGTTATTAAAAAAACCGCCTTAGAATGTGTGTTACTGATAACAATAACAACGAGTCTTAATAAAAGACCGTCGTTATCTCAATTAAAACAAAAGCCTTAGATATATATGTGAGAGTGGTCCATGCGCAGCGCAGCCAGGAACCCTAACCCCCAATCCCTCTAGAGGCTTCGCCCGCGTCTCGCTCCTCACTCCAAAGGCCAAATGCCTCTCCGTCTCCGCCTCGCTCTCCCAACTCTCCACCCTCCTCTGCCTCCTTCTCGCGACGCTCCCCCGGTTGTTCCCTGTCGACGTCACGCTCTCCGCCGCCTTCTGCCTCTGCGGGCTCTCCCTCTACGCCAATGCCTTCATCCCCGAGGGCGGCTACCGCCTCCTCGACGTCACCAGCAGTGTCAAAGGTTCCAATCAGTGCGATCTGGATGAGTCCAAGCTCCGCGCCTTCTTGGTATACCATCTTACATTCACTATTTTTTTTCTACTTTAGAAAGATGTTTAACATTCTCGTTTATATGTATATTTATATTTTCAGCAATGCAGGGCAACACCAAGCCTTTTTCCTCATTTCTAGATTGATAATTTTGTACTCGGGTAGTCGTGTACAAGATTTGGAATGATGAGTAAAAAATTGAAAATGCGTATATTGTACTCTATAATGTTGAAGAAATGAATTATTAATGACTGTGTTTCTCCTTTTTCTGCTACTCATTATTTAGCAAGACTGAACATGGTCAATTATCGTGGCATGTTGTGTGCAAGGAAAGCTCCACAAACATCAACACGTCTCTTTTTGTGGGTATGAATCACTTGGGCTTAACTATATTGTTGGTTTTGCGTCTTTGCTACTTTGATGTTGTTGTTGTATTGTATGCTTCATTTCATATTATAATTATTTTTTGTTGCTTTTATGTTTGAACTAACTTGGTTTCAAAGCTGTTAGAGCTATTTTTTGGTATCACAGACAGGGTTACTGTTTGCAAATTGGTTGATAAAATGACTGAATGAAACTTTATTGCACCAACAACTACTTGAATAAATCATTTGTACAAATTGGACTGCTTGAGTGAATTCATATTATGCACTGCTATGCTGAACCTCTTCAACTCTCACAGAATATAACATAACAAGCTACAGAGGGGAATACTATTGCTATGTTCTTAAGCTGAGTTTTCTAGCAAAACAAAAGAAGGCCTTATAAATTTTATTTTTTTGCCTACATATTTGGTTTTGAATTATACTTGTTGAATTTGATATAATCCCTCTGTTTAGTCAAGAGATTTGAATCAGTAAAATAATTTACTTAGGTATAAATCAGTAAAATAATTGTGATTCTTCTTTATATTCTTATGCATTAGCAACAAAATAAAATATGATAATAACGCTACTATATTGCCGATTCGTGATTCCAATTAAAATATCCACATGTCAAATAAATTACTCATCCAGTATTAAGCATAAAGTATATGCATGCATATTTCTAATCATAAGCATCTGCTATCCAAAATAATATATAAAAATTTATAGTAATATAAATGATATTAATTGGGCTATATAAGCCAAATTGTCAATATATATATCTAGAGCAAGCTAGGTCCTTTTGATAGTCAATTGTCAATATATACATTGACTAAACTAGAGTTTATTGTATTTTTTTTAAAAAAAAAATAAGAGAATATAGCAATTGACTATAAATAACTTTTCCAATTGTCTTTGATCTTACTTGCAAGTGTGATGATATTCCGATTTAAAAAATACTACTACTAAATTATATAGTAGCTGTCAATTCATATGTCTTGATGGTATTATTTGGATCATGTGCATTTATAAATGACAATTGATTAATATATGTATGCATTGACGCAGCTGTGACGTTAGCCGAGTTATTGTGATCTTGAGGTACGTCATCATTGGCTCATTGCTTTGCTAATTGTATTTTAAGCTTTTCTGGTTCAATATTTTTTTTTTGAAAAAATACAATAAGTTTGTGGTTGGTGAATGAACTTAATATAAAGAAAGAAGTTCTTCTCGTTGGAGCTTTACAACCGGTTATTGGATTACTTAGGTATATTCTCAGTTATGGACCCTGATAAACTGCAATGCCCCTTCCCTCCCCACCCTGAATTTGTTTTGCTATTATAATTATAATATGCCCATTTTTGTTTCTGGCAATAATATTCTATGAGATATATTCCAAGAAAGGTATATTTCAATTAATGTATTATGATGTTTCATTTAACAATTCCTACTGCTCTGAAAGCCAGAGGGAAGCAACATTCCAATTGATAGAAAATTGATAGATACAACATTATTTTTTTTCTTATAAGCTGAGTTTGGATTATTTTTTCTCAGAGGTACAACATTCCAATTTTTTTCTATTGAACATGGGAACATTTAGAAAATTGATAGATATTTGGACAACATAGATGGAATCTAGCTGTGACTTAGTGCTCTATATGGTTTCTTATATATTGATTTTAGTTCCCATAGCATATAGATAGTGCAACTACAACTCTGGATCTGATAACCATTAAAATAAAATGAAGCTATCCCTATAAGGAGCCTTCCTGATCCTTCTTTGCTCTCTAGTCTTTCCCTTCTAGCCAATGCTCACTTTCCTTTAAAAAAATTGATAGAGCTAAAGCATTTGATTCAGCTCCCTTCATAATCCATCCACTTCTATATATACTTGTACCATCTTAAATTTCCGCTTGAAGTTTTGTTTTACAAAAAAGCTTGACTTTTCCAGTCTCAAATGCGGATAGCAATTTGGTGCATATATAGCAATTTGGTGCAATATGTAGAAATTGGTAAAGGATTAAGAAGGGAAAGAGAAAAACAAGGATTAAAAATGGTAAGAGATTGGAAGCTTTTATCGTGTAGAGTGTTGGCACCAACAAATGTTAGAATCAATAGTGCCTTTGGCTGCCATTGCAGTCTTGTGTGTTATGTTTCTGCCTCACTACTCTCTATGTCTCTCTTCATGTTTTGTATATTAGTGTATTTCACGTGTTTCTTTGCATCTCATTTTGATGGTCTAAGATGATCAAGGGAACCAAAAAATGATTCTTTGCAACTTAATATGTTGAAATTTATTATTTTATATATGTAACTTTAAAGAATAATATGATAAATATTTTTGGACTGAAATGACTATTCTTTGTTGATTTTAATTAAGAACTAATTAAGATAATATTTTAATAATTTTAAACACTTTTTTTCATAACTTTAGGAGATAATTTTGTCAATTATTCCGACTTGCGTGTGTGAGACTATACTATACTAGTAGTGTATAGGGATTCAGAATTAATTTAATCTTTTTATAAGGTGGCAAATTAAGGCTTAAGTTTTTTTAAAAAAGATGTTTATATTTAGTGTTAAATAGTATTTCGCACAAAATTATATCTAAAATAAATAACATGATCAACTAGGTCGGAGTTGAGAAAAGGTATATAGGAATAATAGAGATTATGTGCAAAGTAGGAGACAAAAGTCTTTTATAATATGATCAATTAAGATTTAAATTATTTTTTTAAAAAAATTCATATTTAATTTAGTGCTTAATTGTAACTTGAACATAATTGTCATTAAAAAAAATTGTGAGAAAAAAAAATACTACGTGTATAAGAATTGAGATTATTTGCAAGGGTGAGAGAAAAAGTACATAGTATAAGGATCAGAGACATGCTTAGAATTTGTGCCCATCGAATATGTGTGCATGCTAGTGAAAGTAAGTAGCTTAGGATGACAAACAATTGACTAAAGATTTCGTTTTATTTTCTTTCTTTTCAAAGAGTGGAACACCTTTTTTTTTACGTTTTTTTGACATAAGTAGATACCTAATAAACGTCTTTAATTAGTTCATTTTCAGATAATAATTTTTTGTACTTTCAAGATTTTTTTTGTGATGCATTCATATCTAAATAACAACTTTCATTTTCTCTGTTAGGAATCTGCACACCACTGTAATAAGCAACATCAAATATTTTATGCTAATTAAACATATAAATATAAATATACACAACATTTCAATGTAATTAGCATCTGTAGCTGTATTTTTAGCTTTTTGTAGGTTGCTATGATTAGATTTCTGAGACTGAACCCTTTTTGGATGTTATGGTTAAAACTGAGCTATTATCGGAGTCCACTGCTTTCCATGTTCAGTCCCTTGATTCAGTTCATATGAATTTTTAAGATAATTATGATTATTAAACACAAACTAATAGTTGAAACTGGTTGACAATGATTCAGCATATATGGTTATTTGTGGTAAACCTGTTTATTGTACTGCTCTATCTAAAATTTGGTACAACATTCAAAGACGGTTAATAACAATTAATCGTCTTTGAAAGACACAGCATTTAAAGACGGTTATTAGCAAATAACCGTCTTTAAATGCCTATTTTGACACAGCTTTCAAAGACGGTAATTTGTTAATAACCGTCTTTGATTGTAAAGTCTGACATACCTTTCAAAGATGGTTATTAGCTAATGACTGTCTTTGAATACTTATTCTGACACACAATTCAAAGACGATTATTAGCAAATAACCATCTTTGAATGTAAACTTTGATACAACATTCAAAGACAGTTATTAGCTAATAATCGTCTTTGAATGCCTATTCTGACACACAGTTCAAAGACGGTTATTAGCAAATAACCATCTTTGAATGTAAACTTTAACATAGCATACAAAGACGGTTATTAGATAATAACCGTCTTTGAAAGGTTCTTACATTCAAAGACGGTTATTATAATAACCGTCGTAAAAACTGATTTCGTTTTAACGCTGTTTTAAACAATGACGGTTGATAACCGTCGTTAAATGTACTTATTAACCATCGTAAAAAGTCTTTTTTTTAGTAGTGGTTTCACGATCATTATTAGAGATTTTATCATATACTGGTTAATGCTTAAATGATAGATGTAGCTTTTCAACCTCGCTTCTTATTTTTTTTATTTTTTTTACTTATATTTAGTTAAAAATGAGGAAATGCTGAAGTCAAAGTATCTGACAATGGACAATGTTTCAGATGAAATAATTCAACTTTGTTAAGATTCTCGTTGATGAGGTAGAAGGAATATTTCTTGCCCATTTTTTGTTATTTGGATAATGTATAATATTTATTTTCAAAATAAGTCTAATTTTTTAAGTGAAAAGGTTTTTGCTACTGTAATAATTAGATCTAATTGAAATTGTCGGGATCGAATTACTAACCCAACAATAACATGTATAATTTTTAAAATTGGAAAGGAATGGTGCATTAAATCACTCTGGAATTATTTTTGTGGGAAATTGTGTAGGGAGCTGGATGTTTTGTCATGGAAGCATATATGCTTTAATCTTCTTTCATGTTCTACAACGCTTGGATCACTTTCTAGATTGGTATGCATGTCAATTAATTAAGTTTTTTCATCTGGCTGTTTCAACTTGCTATTGTTTACTGAAATATTGTCAAACTTTTGTTCCATGCAGGTACAATCATTGCCAAGGATTGATAATCATGGATGAGAATGGAAAATAAGTGATTTGTTGGACTAAATGCTTCTTCAATGTTGTTTATTAGACTATGTTAGACCCTACTATTTATAATGTCCATCTTATGCTATTAGCTGATAGGGTGCTAAACTATTGGCTTTAGTGCATGTTTCAATTCATTTTAGGTAAAATAGTGTATTTAATTTCAGATTTCGGCCAGGAAACAATGGTTTACATTTTTGTTGGATCAATATAATTCAGTTGGTGGTATATAATCACTTTGCTTGATGAATTGATATAAAAATGGTTTTTTGTCCTCATCTTTAGTTTCTAAATTTGCTCAAAGTAATGTGCATCTATTGGAATATTTGATTCTTCAGCTGGTACACTTTTCATAGACTTTATGATGATTTCAAAAGCTTGTTACTAACTTCAATGAAGATTTACTGCCTTATTTTTGCTCCTAAAATATGATTAATCTATTTTCTTGTCAATATCATCAAGGTAATCAAGATGTCTTGGTAGAGGATGCTTTTTTTTCAATTGTCAGTTGTCAGATCTTAATTTCGTCTGGGGATTATAGTTCGCTGATATTTTAATTTTTGCTAGTCGAATTATGGTGTTTGACACCTGTTACAACACGAAGCAAGGAATCACTCAGTGTTTTGATCAAGAAAACAAAAGGATACCAAGGAAGAGGGCAAAAGGGTTTTTTATTTTTATTTTTCTAGAGCCTAGCTCACCTGGGCGAGCTCATTCCTTTAGAGCTAAGCATCAATTCGTCTGGGCGAGCTTCAACTGCCCCAAAATGGCTTTTTCCCTATAAATAGCCATGATGAAGGGGGGGGGGGGGTTAAGGGGTACCAAGGTTCAGGAGTTGAGAGAAAAAGAAAGAGAAAGAGAGAAAAAAGAGGAAGAAGGAAGAAAAGTGAAGCCGAGGCGCTACCGAATCGCGACCGTGATCATTCCCTACATCGTTTTCTTGTTCTGTGTTCCTCGTACAATAATCGGTTAGTTTTGTTATAAAGAGTTGAATATAATCTATGTATCCTTAGGGGTTCCCTCTGTTATTATGTGTATTCATCTTCTCCATTTATCATCAGTAAACTCATTTTTTTGTAAAGTTTAATCCTAACCGATCACTAGTGTCGTAAAATTGTCTTTAAAGAAATTAAAAGTTGATAAACAAAACCAAAATAAAACCAACTCATAACTAAACTTCTCTCCATCAAAAAAATCACTTGAGATCATTTCAAGGTCCAACACCTTAACGACATTCTTGTTTGTAATAAAAAATGAATCTTTCAAAAGCATAAAACCAACTCAACACACAAATTTTCTCACTTTAAAGAACTACGTAGGTCTGAATTCCTCATCGCACCTAAGGATATGTAGGAGCAAGGGCAACCCCTTATCGACCCCAAAAAAATAAAAAAATATAAAAAGGGAAAAGTAAATAATTTTGAAGTCACGTTGTGCACACTCGATTAAAGGTTGTCATCCCTTATGATGGGCGCTTGGGGTGCTAATAACTTCCCTATGTGTAAACAACTTCCGAATCCTTATTTTCAAAATACAGACCTCTTTTTGGTTTTTGTAACATTTTCCTTAAATAAATATTGGTGGCGACTCCCACGAGTTTTCTTTTTAGAAGACATACCTTTTTGCTTTTTGCCCGTACGCCCGTCGTACGGTAGGTTGCGACCCAGTGTTTAAGAGTCATTATATTTATACTAAAAAACGCTAATAATGTTCATAAACTTCAAAGAAACAGAAAAATGTTGAGTAGTTACAATTACAATGAATGCTAACATAGAATAGACATCTGATTACATATGAATTCACTATCACAAAAATGATATTTTACGATGTAGGTTTTACATCGGTTGTATAAAAACCGATGTCGTAAGTAAAGCGGTGGTATTTTTGTAAATAATTGGAAAACTTTTAAGACGGTTTTGATAAACCCGTCTTTGAAAATGCATTACGACATCGGTTCTTGTAGAACCGATGTAGAATGCGAGAGGGAATGTGAACTGCCTCTCTCAGTCTAGGGTACCCTTATTTTAAAATTCTATTGATTTGTTTTGCAAATTAAAACCCTAAATTCAAAGACCAGCACCGTTTCTCTATTAGGGACCACAAGTCTCACTCCACGACCTTACCACCTCACTAACGGCAGCGGCGTGTCTCCGGCGAGCTTGGCCTCCTCAATTTCCTTGAGGGTGTCCTGCATCCAATAATCGATGAGGCTACGAGGAAAATTCTGGTGGCCTTCTGGAGTGACCTACGAGTGCGAATTCAAATCGGGTCGAATGGATGGCTTCGGAACGTTCATTGGATCCGAGAGGCACATCTGGGTGTTGGCAAGGTGCTCGCGCTGGTTGTAGACGTTGTGGTTTGGAACCCAAAGAAGAGGTCCAACTAGTCCGGGAGGTCCATTCCCAGCTGCCATTGCGGGGGACGGTGGAGGGAAGGGTGGTCAGAGATGGAGGTGCGGAGGGGGATGATGTTGGTCTGCGTTGGTGACGACTGTTTAAGGACGCTAGCAGCGAAGACGTCACTGAGGTCGGACAGCAAGGTACAAAGGCGTTTCATGATAAGGAACATTGCAGTGGACCGTGGTCAAAGGGATTGAGTTAATTGAACGTTGCCGTCGGAGGGAGGAGGGGGAAAAGGCAGAGAATGGTAAGCTACTGAAGAAATTACTAAGAGAGATTACGGGATCCCGTGTGTGTTGATCTATAATAATCATTTAATCTAACGGCTGGAAATTATTTTCCATAATAGATCTCCTTTCAAGTGATCCACCGTAGCCTTTGCCTTCAATTCATACATGTGTTACTGTTATAGATCCTCGTTAAATTTGAAAATTTCTTTCCATGTACAATGAATGGATGTGTTTTTATTTTAGTGAGCCCTAGTTTCTGCTCCAATGCAGTAGGTAGTTAAATTCCTTATATCACACACATAGATGGCGATTTTTTTGTGTGGAGATAGGTCCACTTTTTTACCGTAGAAATTTATGCTGATCAATTTTTTTCTTTTCTTTTTTGCCTTCTATCAAGTTTGTTCAAATAGTTTGGCTTGGTGGCGGACATCCTTATTGATGCATAACTTTGGCAATTGACTTTCAAGTGTTTCTTCGGATGCTTCGAAGCTGTTAAGATGTGGTTGTTAGAACTGTCTAACAAAATATAGTAGATAAGATTTTTATGCTATTTTTTAGGAAAAATAAAAGTCATGTTGACCGATAGATAAAGCAGTTTTGATCCTATTCTCTAGGCATGATCTGTTAGTGGTGTTATCTTTCTGTTAGTAGTTACTTTCTTTTCCATATTTTTAAATATGTTGCTTCATATTAGAATAAAACAAGCCTTTGCAGTCTCAATTTCTTTCTTTATGCTCCCTTTCATTCTTTAATATTCCTGCCTGTTGTTATTAACAAAAAACAACAAATTGGTATCTAGAGCTCTTATCTTTAAGGGATCTGTGAGTTGAGAGAAATCGTAATGGAGGGAGAAACATCATACACAACAAGTTTACCACCAATTTTTGATGGTGAGGAGTACGAATTATGGACTACAAGGATGATCACTCATCTTGAAGCTTTGGATCTTTGGGAGGCAGTAGAAGAAAACTATGATGTTCCTGAACTACCTTTAAATCCAACGGTGGCTCAGATGAAGAATCATAGAGAAAGGAAGACCAAAAAGGCTAAGGCTAAAAATTGCCTTTTCTCTGCTGTGTCAAAAATTATTTTTACAAGAATTATGAACTTCAAGTCTGCCAAACAGATTTGGGATTATCTCAGATCAGAATATCAAGGTTGTGAAAGAACTAAAGGCTTGCAAGTACTCAACTTGGGCAGAGAATTCGAGATGCAGAGCATGAAAGTGACTGAAACAATTAAAGGCTACGCTGACCAACTGTTAGGCATAGCAAATAGAGTGAGGCTTCTTGGGAAGGACTTTCCTGATGAAAGAATAGTGCAAAAAATCCTGGTCACTATACCCAAGAAGTATGAATCAAAGATATAAGCATTGGAGGAGTCTAAAGACCTATCAACCATCACCTTGGGAGAACTCATAAATGCTCTACAAGCCGAGGAGTAGAGAAGAATGATGAAACAAGAGGAGGTGGTACAAGGTGCGTTTCATACGAAAGCACAAAATTCAAGAGGTGGCAAAGACAAGAAGAACAACAAATGGAGGAACAAAAAACCAGAAGGCTCCAACAAGCAGCAAGGTGAGACCTTTCCTCCTTGTCCGTATTGCAAAAAGACAAATCATCCTGAAAGAAAATGTTGGTGGAGGCCAAATGTCAAGTGCAAAAATTATGACAATATGGGACATGTAGAGCAAATATGTAAGTCCAAATCAGAGGAAGCAAAGGTGGTTGCAGAGGAACGAGAAGATGAGCAACTCTTTGTCGCAACATGCTTTGCCACAAGCAATAGTTCCAGTGATTCATGGTTAATAGACAGCGGCTGCACAAACCATATGACCAATGACCTGAACCTCTTTAAAGAACTTGACAAAACCATTGTTTCCAAAGTAAAAATTGGAAATGGTGATTTCATCTCAGTCAAGGGAAAAGGGACTGTTGCTATTGAAAGCTTGACAGGTTTGAAATATATCTCTGATGTCTTATATGTGCCTAACATTGATCAAAATCTACTTAGTGTTGCTCAGCTTGTAGAGAAAGGCTTCAAAGTTATATTTGAAGAAAATTGGTGCTTGATCAAAGATGCAAAAGGAAAAGACGTATTCAGGGTGAAAATGAGGGCTAAAAGCTATGCTCTAAATCTAATGGAGGAGAAGAAAATAGCTTTTTCAAGCATGACCACCAATGTTGAACTATGGCACAAAAGGCTCGGACACTTCCATCTTGCTGGACTTTTATACATGCAAAAACATGCCTTGGTGAAAGGTGTGTCAATGCTTGAAGACAAGTTAGCCGATTGCATGACTTGCCAATATGATAAGCTAGTCAAAAAATCATTTCCTCAATCAACTTGGAGAGCAACTCAAAAGCTAGAATTAGTTCACACAAATGTTGGGAGACCTCAGAGATTATCATCTTTAAATGGTAATAAATACTATATTACATTTATGAATGATTATACTAGATTTTGTTGGATTTATTTCTTTAAATCCAAGACTGAGGTTGCTAATATTTTCTGGAAATTTAAAGCATTGGTGGAGAAACAAAGTGATTGCAGGTTACAAACAATAAGGTCTGACAACGGGAAGGAATACAAAAATGATGTTTTTGATAAATTTTGTGAAGAAGCTGGCATTGAGCACCAACTCACCGTACCTTACACCCCACAACAAAATGGTGTGAGTGAGAGAAAAAATAGAAGTATCATGGAGATGACAAGGTGTATGCTGCATGAAAAGGAGTTGCCAAAGGAGCTATGGGCGGAGGTTGTAAACATTGCAGTATTTTTGCTGAATAGACTACCTATAAGAGTTTTGCACAAAAAAACTCCATTTGAAGGCTGGTTTGGTTACAAACCAGATTTACAAAATCTAAAAATCTTTGGTTGTGTTTGTTTCTCTTATGTTCCACAGGTTAAAAGGGACAAACTTGATAAGAAGGTAGAACCCGGAGTTTTCATTGGATACAACAACACCTCCAAAGCTTACAGAATTTTCCAACCTCAAAATGGGAAAATTCTGGTGAGTAGAGATGTCAAATTTATGGAAGATCAACAATGGAGTTGGGATGAACCAATAAGGAAGCAGCTGCCTGAAATCCCACAGTTCCTTGATGATGATGTAGATGACATTCCTGTCAGAGGTACAAGATCTTTATCTGAGATTCATCAAAAGAGTAATGTAGTTGTCCTAGAACCTGCAGAATTTGAAGAAGCTAAAAAGGATGACAAGTGGATAAATGCTATGAAGGAAGAGTTGAAAATGATCGAAAAAAATGACACGTGAGAGCTAGTGGACAGACCTCAACACAAACAACCTATAAGGGTAAAATGGGTTTATAGAACCAAACTTAATCCAGATGGTTCTATAAATAAATACAAGGCCAGGTTGGTGGTGAAAGGCTATGCTCAAATGTTTGGAGTGGATTTTTTAGAAACCTTTGCTCCAGTTGCACGCCTTGATACAATTAGAATGCTACTTGCCTTAATTGCACATAAAAGGTGGAAAGTTTATCATTTAGATGTAAAATCTGCCTTTCTAAATGGTTACTTGCAGGAGGAGATTTATGTAGAACAACCTGAGGGGTTTCAAATCAAAGGAGAGGAGCAGAAAGTTTACAAGTTGAAAAAGGCATTATATGGTCTTAAACAGGCTCCTAGGACCTGGTACAACAGGATAGATGATCATCTTCAAGATCTTGGATTTGTCAAAAGTCCGAGTGAGGCTGCATTATATGAGAAATTGGTAGATGCAAATTTAATCATTATTGCTGTCTATGTTGATGATTTACTTGTGACAGGAAGTGATGAGAAACTCATAAAGGAGTTTAAAGCTGAAATGCTTAAAGCATTTGAAATGACAGATCTTGGCTTGATGAGTTTCTTTTTGGGAATGGAGGTGAAACAAGATCATGATGGAATCCTCATACACCAAAAGAAGTACACAAGGGAAATACTCAAGAAGTTTCATATGGAGGACTGCAAAAGCACTACATCTCCAATGAACCAAAAGGAGAAATTTAGCAAGGATGATGGAGCTGATAAAGTTGACGAAATGCATTACAGAAGCTTGATTGGTTGCTTAATATATCTTACTGCAACCAGACCTGACATTTTGTTTGCAGTAAATATACTTTCAAGGTTCATGCATTGTGCTAGTGAAGTTCATCTTCAAGCTGCCAAACGAGTTATTAGATATGTTAAAGGCACTTTAGACTATGGTATAATGTACTCTCATTCTCATAATTTTAAGCTCCATGGGTATTCTGATAGTGACTAGGCAGGTTGTATTGATGACATGAGAAGCACCTTTGGTTACTGTTTTTCCTTTGGTTTTGGAGTCTTTTCTTGGTGTTCTAAAAAGCAAGAAGTTGTAGCTCAATCAACTGCAAAAACAGAGTATGTAGCTGTTGTTGCTGCAGTGAATCAAGCTCTTTGGATCAGGAAAATTATGACAAATTTGCATATGAAACAAGAAGAAAGCACACAGATTTTTGTGGACAACCAGGTTGCAATCTCAATTGCTAATGATCCGGTGTTTCATGGCAAAACTAAGCATTTCAAGATAAAGCTTTTTCTTCTAAGAGAAGTTCAAAGGGAAGGAGAAGTGAAGTTACTGTACAGAGAATCAAGGTGCTGACATTCTGACCAAGGCACTTCCAAAAGCCAAATTTGAATACTTGAGACAAAAGCTTGGAGTTTGCAGTTTCAAAGTCAAGGAGGAGTGTTAAGATGTGACTGTTGAAACTGTCTAATAAACTATAGTAGATAAGATTTTTATGCTATTTCTGCCTGCTGTTATTAACAAAAAACAACAGAAGCTATTACCAACATGTTTCGAAATATGAGAATTCTGTTGTGACAAAATTTTATGGAGTACACTGTGTCAATCCAATTGGAGGCCAAAAGGTATATCTTCAAACATATGTTATCTGCTGTTTTAAGCAATTGTCCTATGTTCCTCAGTACCTGATAATTTGTTGTTATTGAAATCCAGACGCACTTTATTGTGATGGGCAATCTTTTCTGCTCTGAATATCAAATCCGTAGACGATTTGACTTGAAGGGATCTTCACATGGCCAGACAACATATAAGACCAAGGAGATTGATGAAACTACCACCCTCAAGGACCTGGATCTCAACTTTGTGTTTCGTTTACAAAATAATTGGTTCCAGGATTTCATCAAGTATGTTGTTTAGTGTGTCTTATTTAACTTTTAACACTTTCATGGCTGCTACTTAGCAATGAAATGCAAGCATATTTGTTTATTTTAATCTTCTCTTGTTATTATGTGCAGACAAATTGAGTGGGATTGTGAGTTCTTGGAGGCTGAGGGAATTATGGATTACAGTCTTTTAGTTGGCCTTCATTTCCGTGATGATGATACATATGAAAAAGATGGGATTGTCACCATTTCTTTTCCGCACCGGTATTTATCCATATTTCACTTCAGTGCTAATAGTACATAATATGAGAGTAACAGTGTATAAGTAATTTTGTTGTTGCCTCTTTTAGGAATGTGGGATTCTTATCAGAGTGAAAAGTTCATGCGTGGTTATCGCTTTCTTGAAGCAGAGCTGCAGGATAGGGATCGAGTTAAATCTGGCCGGTATGTGGAAAAAGTTCAGTTACTTTATCAATATTTTTCTTTATTTTTTACTTTCAAGTTGATGGAATAATTGGGCTGTGGTAACTCCTGCATCCATAGTCTAAGAATACGAGTGGTGGTATTTTGTACACATTCATGGTAATAATTGCAACTTTGCAAATAGTTTGAATTATTTTTTAGAGACTTGAGAGTAGTTGGGGATAGAGTAGGAGTTGTTTGTGGGGAACACATCCCACATGCAGATTGTGGTCCTAATCTCTTTAATACATTTTTAAAATTTTAGCTATTTAAGTTGTTGTGGAGTAATCTTATTTTGTTCATGTTTTGTTGGCAAATGGAATAGTCCATTCTGAATTGTGATCATAATACTATTCCTTTTTAATTAGCTTCTTGGAATGAAAGAGAGACCTCAATGTCTGCTCAATCTCTATTTCTTAGATTCATCATAATACTATTCCTTTTTAATTAGCTTCTTAGATTGATATATCTATAAATTAGCTTTCTCTTTTATCTTGGATTAGAAATTGATTGATAATTATGGTTCTTGAGCATTGAAAAATTAGATTTTAATCAAGGTTTATTTATTTTTTCTCTCTACGTGTTTTTTTAGTAGATGAATTAATTTGAACTTTGAAAATAAGAAAATGATAAGTAAGAGTAAATGAGTAAAATACAAAAAGAAATAAATAGGGACACTGACGGTAATGCTGAAAAGAGGGTTGCAAGCATTTGAAAGCTCACTTAATTTAATGCTTAGTATTAAAATTGATTCACGGTTTCTTCAGTCTGGCGGGGGATGGATATGGTATGTGTAAATGTACTAATTAATAATGGTGCTAGTACTTCTTGCATGTTCAATTTTTTCACACTTTGGCTGATTTAAGAAAGTAAGAGAGCGCTTTGACGAGTCAAAATATTTTTTTCTTTAAGTTATTTAATTTTATAAAAAAAAAAGTAAAGAAGTTAATATTTTCTAAAGACGTTTATGTCCCTTAATATATTCTTTATTTTCTATTTTTCAAATGAAATGGAAGAAATTGGAAATTTGCTTTCTTTTATGGTAATTTTTTTCGTTCTTTTCAAATTTTACTATTCCAAGCACAACATGATATTTATTTTGATCTCTTGAACAACATTCCATACTTGTTCTTGCCAACAATGTCTATAGCTGTGACTTGTAGTGTCATACCCTAGGCTCTAGCCCATCAAGACTCTAAACCATCACATACTGACAGAGACCAAGAGAACAAGACCAAACCAAAATTAAAAAAACTCTCATATTGCCATCAAAGATAAATGAAAGGTTTTATCAAACAAATCAAATAGATACAAGTTTTGAATGGAGTCTTGCTTCTTACTTTGTAAAATTAAATGCTACTCACACTTTAATGCATAGTGTGATTGTCATTCTTTTTTTTTTGATCTGTGACAGAAAATACAGTCTTGATGATAACACTATAGACTTCATTGGTCATGCTTTGGCGCTTCATAGTGATGATTGCCACTTGGCTGAGCCAGCACAGGACACTGTGAAGAGAATGAAGGTAAGTCTATTTTATTTATTTACTTGTTTGCTTCTATTTTAAAATAAGTTTGGTTCTATTTTATAGAATGAAGTTAAGTTTGCTTACATATATCACATTGGCTTCTATTTCTTCTTTATTCTAATTTAACACGTGTTCAGATTACACTAAAAATACTCTCTTTTCTTAAAGAGTTAAATATATTTGGTCTAATCTAATCTGTCAATAATAGCTTGTAACATTTTCTATAAATAAAATTACAAAAGACATTAAACTTACACGCAAACGTAATCAGAAAAGTGTAACTCAATTAGTTGATTATAGGAGTGCATGAGTTATTGAAAATTTCTTGATTCCTATTTTCATTTCCAAACATGAACATTGAATTAAAACACATTTAAGGAACCAAAAACAACAATTCAACACGCATAAAACATAGGATTAAAGATGGTTTAAGCTTCCATTACCTATCAAACTCAATGAGTTAGCCTTGAGATGAATAAAAGGAATAAAGGAGACTTTGGGTCCAAGATGAAACCTTTCTCTCACTCCTACAATAGTTCTACATCATCCACACCTCCTCAAACCCTAAAACCAACAAAAAACACATTAAAACCTTGAAAATAAACACTTTTATGAAGTTTTGAAGAGTGTCCACGGAAAAAAATAAAAATGAACTTAAAGAGAGAAAGAGGGGGAGATTAACTCACCTAGGGACAACCAACAAACACTAAAGAGAGGAGAAAAAAGCTCCTTTTTTGCATAGCAACAAAGCTAAAGGTTTCTCCAATAGTGGGTTCTTGGAGAAGAAGAAGTGAATGGAATGAAAGGTTTCTTTTGAGAAAAGTTTCTAAAAAATGAAGGTTTTGAGAGATTTTTTACTCTTCTATTTCTCTCTATGTACACCTTAGCTTCTACTAAGCACACTTACCCCTCTATCATAATTCAAAAGCTAATCGTTCTAGGCCCAAACACTCTAAAAACTCACTAATACACATAAAACACATACTCAACATTACTAACTCATCAATTAATTAATTAATTCAACCACTTAACTTAAATTTAATTAAATTGCTAGAACAATCAATTAATAAAACACCATGTTACAATTGAATTGGTCAGACAGGCCAAGTTGGTACCAGTTTTAAAACTATGGGTGAATATGGATGGATCTTAGTTATCTCATAATGCTATGAGTTGGGGAGGTGTTATACGTGGCTCTTTGGATTTTCTAATTTTTATGGCTATGGAAATCTTCTGCTTGCAAAATTTTTGGAATTGAAAGATGGCATTTCTTCATGCTTGGTCGTTGGGCTATAAGTACATCATTTGTTAGGAAGATTTGAAGGAAGTGTTTGATATGGTCAATAACACTATGAATTGGAAAGTTACCATGCACTTACACCGGGGGTATTATTGTTTATGAAATCAAGGGGCTTATTATTCAATGTCCTTGAGAGGTGACCCTTTCTCTTATTCATGACAACTCTAATTTAGTGGCAGTTAGGTTTGTGAATTTGGGAGCTTGCATGCAAACCAAGGAATCAATATGCTATTCCCCCTCTTTTGTTTTAGATACTTTCCTACGTGATCTAGCTAGTCTTGGCTAGTCCTTTTGGTTTTTATTTTCCTCTCTCTACCAAAAAGAATGGAGAAAGTGGAAAAAAGTGATATATGAAAAAGTATATATTATTTATATTTGATAGAAGAGAATAAAGATTTCAATGATAAAAAATTTAAGAAAATATTAATTTATCAATAAATAAAATATTTTTTTTATTTTTATAAAAAAACAAACCTTAAATGGTGAAAAACTATAAATAAATAATTATAGTAATTGAATACATTTTATATTTGGCTTAAATTTTATTTTTAGTTTCTATAGTTTTGTGATTATGTTATTTTAGTCTTTCAAAATTTTTATTGCATATTTGATTTCAATGGTTTTTAAATTGAGAAATGTTATTTTATTATTAAAATAAGGTATTTTTTAATAAAAAAAATGTTGAAATGACATGTTAATAAAGAGGTAACATTGATTAGATGACATGACAAATGACACATGTGCTTATGAGACATAGGGGATAAAAAAATGCACAATCATGATGTTTTAGGATCAGAATTGCATAATCGTGATATTTTATGATTAAAATTGCACACTTCCCTTTGTCTTGGTTTTTCTATTTTGTTTTATTTTATTAATTTTTTATTCATTTTTATAATTATAAAATTAAAAACTTCAAATTTTAAAATAGTTTTAAAATATAAATAACGAAAAATGCAGAAAAAGGGAGCAAACAAAAAGAAAAAAGAAAAAATATTAAAAAAAAGCTAAAAGAAGAAAATATAAAAAATACAAAGGCACAAATACAATACATGTATGAGGATTTTTTTATTTAGTGGTTCATGGATAATCTATTTATGTTTTTTTATATATTTTTGAATAATTTTTTAATATTTTTCATTTGTTTTTGTTTTGTTTTTCTTCTTTGTGTTTATATTTTTCATTATTTATTTATGAAAATTATTTTAAATTTTAATTTAAAAATTTAAAAACATGAATAAAATAAAAAATAAACAAATATAAAAACTAAGATAAAATTAAGTATGTAATTTTACTCCTTATATAATTGTTTGATTTTAATTTCTATTTCTATAGTATATAAGGGTATGATTTTGATATGACACTGTCACATACCAGTGCATGCGTTATTTGTCACGTGACTCACGTCATCCACCGCATTACCATGTGAGTGTCATGTTAATCATTTTTGTTAAAAATTGTGTAATAACTTAGGCAAATTACCCTAAAGGGGACACTTTTACAAAGTTATTTCCCAAATAGGACTGTTTTGAAACTAATTCCATGATGGGTCTGTTTTCCTACATAAAATGCATGTAAACACATGCAAACTGTCAGCCCCATTGACGAGTTTGCTATGGTTGTGACACGTGGCGAATACGCCAGTGCCACTGGTGAGTTCCACTGGTGTCACTAGCCCCATTGGCGATTTGGCCATGCAAGGGGGAGTAGTCAGTTTGACTGGCAAGTTCCAAGCACAGGCTAGGGGGGAGGTTTGCAGGGTTGCAGAGCTGCAGGTGCAGGAAGTCGCCATTGCGACTGGTGCGTTGCAGAGAAGACTCGCCATTCCAACTGGCGAGTTGCTTTTAAAAAAAATTGTTCCATTATAAAAGCTGCATCACTCCAGCTGCTCCCTCTTCGTTCCTCCCTCCCTTGTTGTTGGTCCCTCTTTGTAGTACATTGCTTCCTACTCTTCCTACTACGTGCTTTCTCTTCTTGGTAAGTGTTTCTTAATTGGTAACTTTAAATATTTTTTGTGTTATATATATATGTTAAGTTAATTTTAGTTGATATATTAATATTATTTAGGTTAGGTTTTCTACCCTTAAGTTGCAGTACATTGTTTCCTTCCTCTTCCTACTACGTGCTTTCTCTTCTTGGTAAGTGTTTCTTAACTGGTAACTTTAAATATTTTTTGTGTTATATATATATATATGTTAAGTTAATTTTATTTGATATATTAATATTATTTAGGTTAGGTTTTTTACCCTCAAGTTGCAGTACGTTGTTTCCTTCCTCTTTGTACTACATGCTTTCTCTTCTTGGTATGTGTTTCTTAACTGATAACTTTAAATATTTTTTGTGTTATATATATATATATATATATATATATATATATATATATATATATATATATATATATATATATATATATGTGTTAAGTTAATTTTAGTTGATATATTAATATTATTTAGATTAGGTTTTTTAAGTTGTATGTTATTAGTTGTGTTATATACATATGCTAGGTTAGTTTTTAGTTGATGTGATAATATTATTTTGTTTAGATTTTGTAAATTAGTATGGCATTATTTGTTTTATATGTATATGCTACGTTTGTTTAGCTTAGGTGGTATTTTTAAATTTTAAGTAGTACCTTCAAATATTAATATTATTTGTGTTATATGTATATATTATAATTTTAGTTGGTATTTTATTATTTGTGTTATATGGTACATTAGTTTTAGTTGATTTGTTAATATGATTTTGTTGAGATTTTTTAAATTTGTATGTTATTATTTGTGTTATATATATGTTACGTTAATTTTAGTTGGTATGTTATTATTATTTGGTTTAGATTTTTTAGGTTAAGTTTGTATAGTATTATTTGTGTTATATATATGGTATGTTAGGTTTAGTTAGAATGTTAATATTATTTAGTTTACTTATTTTCATTTTTTATTGAAAATATATGATACGCTATTAATTATATATATATATATATATATATATATATATATATATATATATATATATATATATTGTTTAAATTTTTGTTTCCATAGTAATATTTCGATTTATTTTAATTTATTTGTATAATATGTGTTATTTAATTTAAATTTTCTTAATTGAAAAAAAATTTGGTCATTTATTTAAATTTATCTATGTATTTTAAATTTAAATTTTGTTATTTGTAGAGTATTTTAAGTTTTGCATGTATTTTAATTTATTTGGAGAGTATATTTAAATTTTATTATTTGTATCATATATTTTGTTATTCAAATATATGTATTCTGTTATTTATTCAAATTTTAATCATTTGGTATGTATATTTAATTAATTTTTTGTAAGTGTATTTAATTTTTTTAATGTATAAATTTAATTGTCAATTTATTGTATTATATTTTATTTTGCAGTATCAATGACATCTTCCTCGTCATGTTCATCAAATATACAAATTAAGTCTGGTCCAATTGATGGTGATGTTTTATGGATGCAAGTTAAGCATGTTTTAGAACATGTTTGGAATGGGGAAAAAGACAAAAAGTTACACATCAGACGAGTTGTCCCCACGTATTAAGGTTAAGAAGAAATACCAGAGGAAATTATTCCTCTACTTCGACAATCTGGTTTTTTACTAGATAATGAAGATGGGATACCTAAAAATAAATGCGGCGTTAATTACTGCCTTGATTGAAAGATGGAGGCCCAAAACACATACGTTTCACATGAGATGCGGAGAGTGTACGACTACTCTTCAAGATGTCTCTGTTTTATTAGGTCTCCGTGTTGATGGGCACCATTAATTGGTCCAACAAATCTTGTGGGTTGATTTATGTGAAAAATTGTTAGGAGTCAGACCACAGGAAGGTGAATTTCAAGGCAGTGTGGTTAAATTAAGTTGGTTGGCTCATCATTTTCCACAATTAAATAACCATGACGGTAACGTACAACAACTAGAAAGGTTTACCCGTGCATGGATCCTTAGATTCATAGGAGGTGTCCTATTTATTGGTAAAGGCAGTAACAAAGTTTTCCTAAGGTACCTGCAATTTTTACGTGACTTGGGACAGTGTAGCACGTATGCATGGGGACCTGTCATGCTTGCTTATTTATATAGAGATATGTGCAGCGCCACCGATTACAAAACTAAATCAATCGAAGGTATGTGCATCTTAATACAAATGTGGACATGGAAACGATGCACGACTTTGGCTCCAAAGAGGACTCCTCCCGTAATAGAAAATAAATCACTCGGACACAGGTTAGTCGTTTAAAAAAATTAAATTTCATTTGAAAATAATTAATAATGTAACGTGTCGGCAATGATGATTTCATATTTTTTTGTAGGTGGCTCGGGCGTGGAAATCAACATATTGACAATGATGATCTGATAGTTTTTCGTCGCAAATTGGATATCATGAAACGACATGAGGTAAGAAGATCGTAATGTATTGGTTAAATAATAAATAATATGTCATGTTTCAGTGAAAATTAACAACTGTGTTGTTGTATGCAGTTTCTGTGGGAGCCTTACACAACAACTATTATGTCAACGTTGCCTCCAATTTGTTTGGTTGGAAGTGTTGCGTGGTACGCGGTGGAGCCACTCATTTGTTTCCATGTTGTTGAGTGGCACCAACCCGATAGAGTTTTGCGACAATTTGGAATGCAACAACCTATTCCCGGGTGTCCTTCGCAACCCCTGAATATCCATGACATAACGCTGAAAGGCAAACAAGATGAAAATTGGGGACAATTGTTCGCCCCAATGATCAGTCAATGGAACAATCGAGTTGAGTTTAGGGTCGACGTTTATCCTCGACAAAAGGGCCTATTGAGTTTTAACTCCGACTACATGGTCTGGTATAGGCGAAAAATGAAGATGTTTGTTGACCCGAACAATGCAAACACAACTACATTGGTATTTATTTGTTTTTGAATATTTAAGTCCAAATTATTTTTTAAAGCATCGGCATTAATTTCCTCACCCTAATAATTGTAGGTTGAAGTTGCGGAGACATTACAGTATATGGTGTCACCACAAGGGAGGAACACATGGACAGTTGATGATCTCATGCCTTATGTGGAGAAGATAACGATTTTATCCGAAGAGCAAGAGAGAATCACTGAGCCTGTGTCACATGGTCCAGCATCAGAGCGTCAATTTACAGCACAAGAGTTTCACATTCTTCAGTCAAGTGTTGAAACTCAGGGCATAGGCAGACGAAGGGAGGCTGTTGAAGCGGAAGAATATTCCCAACAAATGGTGGAGCATGACCGTAGAATGTATTACACACCACCAACATTTTCTCAGTATCATTCACAGATGTATCAGTATCCTTTCAAAGGTCATCACACTGATACTTCTGCAAGCGAACATTCGTTTGGTGGTTTTTGGAAACACATCCTCATTTTTCATGGTCGACTATGACCCCTTCACAGCAACACGATGCCCCAATTGCAACACCTAACGCCCTATTAGGCACGCAATGGAATGTACCCAGAGCAATACCTGATATGGGTGACTTATTAGGTGTTGATTTGCGTCACCAAGTTTCTGCTGAGGTTGACCAAGTAGAAGTGGAGAGACATCGAGGCAGAAGAAATCTTGATCGTCAAGGGCGAAGATGGGATCGACCATGTGGCACATCCTCACGTCATCACGGACATCATAATGAATGATTTTCATGTCTCTGTTTAAATTTGTTGTTGTATGTTTCTCATTTGAATTTGACACTTAATATATCGTATGCAGTTTATTAAGGCTTACTAATGAATACAGTTTATGTCGCGCATCAAACTATAATAATAAATAAAGTTAAAAAGAAAACTAAAGTAGACAAACGAAAATAACTAATGTTACTAACTAACGATGAACACCAATGTCATATGTGCACTTTGATCCAGATAGTCCATTGGACTCCCCACTCACTCAACCTGGATTGATCTACTCCATTTATTTCAACTTCTAAATGTGATTTTATTTCATTAAATGCATCAGTCTGAACTTTTTCCACCTACCTGTTTGCTCAAATTATAAGGTTCTTCATCAGAAGCAGCATAGATTTCAAGGGAAAAACAACACCCTGCCTCATCAATCAAAGCTATAGGTTGTTGCAAACCAGTTTTAAGGTCCATCTTATGCAGACGTAAAAAATCAAACAAGCCAATATGTCACAAGCCATTAAGAGACTGCTACATTCCAAAATAACTAATGTTAAAAAAAAACTAAACTACACAAACCAAAATAAGTAATGTTACTAACTAACAATTTCATTGAAGACCATAAACTAAATACATTCAAGAGAACTTAAACCAATACAAGTCACTCGTCTAACATACATAAATCAATTAAATGAACAACTCCCACGGTCAGATTGCATTGGACATCGATGCCTATTGTGCCCTTTTACTCCACATCTACTACATTTTTGTCGGTGCTCAGATGGTTCGAGCCAATCCATGTCATTCCTTATCCTTGTTGATTTTGGCCGACTTTTCGCACGAATTGTAGTTGGATCAGGGATAAGTGCCCATGCGTCATCAGAAGGAGGAATTGTCGCTTCATTCCTAAGAGGTCACCATTGTGCGGAGTAAGCTTTTAAGATGTGCTCATTTGTGTAAACAACATCTATATATTGGTAGTAGTTCATGCTCACGTAACCATAAATTGCAATAATGTGTGAACATGGATAGTGAAGCGCAAAATATTTTCTGCATTGACAATAATGGTCATTCAAGTTAACTGCTCACTTTTGTCCGCCACATTGCGTTATAGGATTGAAGGTCTCCTCTACTTCAAACCTTGTCGAGTGGATATCATACACGCGAATAATGTGCGAACAAGCTTGTTCTTGATTTTTTCTAAGTTCTTTAACAAGCTTAGAACAATATACTTGTCCTTCATTTAACTGTCTTTGGGCTTGGTAGCCACGATCAACAAAGTACTTTCGACACCTACTATATGTTGATTTGACCAACGCTGTTATCGGTATGTTGCGACAATCCTTCAAAACCTTATTTATACATTTTGAGAGGTTGGTTGTCATGTGGCCATATCGACGTCCTTCTCTATCATAAGCTATGGTCAATTTTTCCTTTGAAATGCGATCAATCCATGTTGCTATGGCTAGACTAAGTTGACGGAGTTTTTCTAAATTTTGATTAAAAAAAATATGCTTGCAAGTGTGAATGTATGTATACATGATTTTGATGATGTCAAAGAAGAATCTAACAAGGCTGCTTCAAATGATAAGCATTTGCTTCAAGAATAATTCAAGATTGCTTCAACAAACAAAGCTTTGTTTCAAGATACACTAAAGAACAAGCCTTGCCTTAAAACAATGTGCTTTCAAGACATGCAAGGCTCTGGTAATCGATTACCAGGAAGTGTAATCGATTACCAGAAGACAGGGTTGAGAAATAGCTGTTGAAAAAGGTTTTGAATTTGAATTTTCAACATGTAATCGATTACCATATGTCTGTAATCGATTACCAGCAACGAAACTTTGGAAATTCAAATTCAAAAGTCATAACCCTTCAAATTATAACTGTGTAATCGATTACACAAACATTGTAATCGATTACCAGTGGAAAGTTTTCAGAAAATCTGCCAACAGTCACATCTTTTCATTAGATTTGTGAATGGTCATCAAAGGCCTATAAATAGGTGACTTGGGCACGAATTTTAGAGAGAGAGTATTTTTGGTCCAAAATGTCTTATCCTCTCAAAAGACAATGAGAGAGATTCCAAAAGAACTTCATTGTCAAATGCTCTCTCAAAAGAAATCCTTGACCAAACACTTGCAAAATCTATAAGGATTCTTACATGATCTTCATTGTAATATTCTTCTCTTGAAGAGAGAATTCTTCTTCTATTCTTCTTATTCAATGAGATTGGTTAAGAGACTGTGAGTCTCTTGTTGTAAAGCATCTGAACACAAGGGATGGGTTGTCCCTGTGTGGTTCAGACTTTGTAAAGGATTTTACAAAGATAGTGGAAATCTCAAGTGGGTTGCTTGAGTACTGGACGTAGGCACGGGTTGTGGCCGAACCAGTATAAAACTTTGTTTGCATTCTCTCTTCCCTTATCTTATTTATTTTGTTGCAATCAATTGTGTCTTGCATGTTTAAAAAACATTGTTAAATTGATTGTTGTTGCTTCTTCTATATTCTAAGCCTATCCCTCTTAAGATTATTGAGGCCACAAGGTCCAACAGCAAGGAGTGTAGCCTACATGAAATTAGTTAGCAACAACAATTTTAAGTATATATGAAACTTAAATTAACGTGACCATGATAAATGAAATCTTACCCAATTTCTTCAACATTTCTTTTAGTTTGGCATTATTGAATTTGCGATTGAAATTGCTTGTTATGTGTCGGACATAGTAAACATGATAACCGTAGGGAGGTTGTCAACCAAGTGCTTCGTTAGCCACAACAGACTTTATACTCGTGTGACGATCAGATATGAGACAAACACCATTTTTATCTGTGACGTGTTCACGCAAGTGTGCCAAAAACTATGACCACGTTGTTAACGTCTCACCTTCGACCACGACGAATGCTAGAGGAAGGACACCACCATTTCTATCTTGTGATGTGGCCATTAAGAGGGTCCCACAGTATTTTCCGTACAAATGTGTATCGTCAACTTGTATGATTGGCTTACAATACTTGAAAGCCTCTTTACATTAACCAAAAGTCCAAAACACTTTATGAAACTGACAGTGTTCGCGACTAACCGTATTCCCAATAATAAAATCGTCATGTAGTATTTGAAAATATGATCCAGGAGAATGATTTTGCATGTGTGTTAGCCACGATGAAAGTTTCGCATATGACTCTTCCTAATCGTCATATTCAATTGCAATGACGTTTTGTTTCGCCAACCAAGCTTTTTTGTACGACACCTTGTAGGCAAATTCACTATTAATCCTCTCTTGAATCAAAGAAACTTTTATTGATGGATCTTCTCTGATCATGCCTGTCAATAAAATAAAAAATTTAAATGACAATTACCGCAAAAGTAGCATAATATGAACATAAAATACGTACCTACTACACAAGTAGCAATTAAATCTGAATCAAGCTTCTCGTGATCTTGTGTCATGGTCATATTGAGACATGTGTGTGGTCCACCCCATTGTGTGACTTTCCCTGAATCAGTTTTTTTAGATAAAATTACCCTCATATAGAAAGGGCAAGAACACTCTGCACTTTTATTCAAGCAACAACCGACATACTTGTTCGATTGGCTTTCAACAACTTTGAAACTTTGATGCACCTTCATAACATATTGTTTGAGTGTATTTTTGACCACATCTTTACTGTCAAAATCCATGCCAACATATAATTCTTGTCCAACATTAAAACTAGATGGCATCTCCAAACTGCAAATGTCCTCCTCATCAGGATGACTCCAGTTGATATTATTATAATGCAAAACATCATTCCAAAATGGATTTTGAATTCCTTCTACACCTAATAGTTCAAAAAAATTTCAAATCATACTTATTTAGCATTAAATACAATTGTCATCAAATGATAAATGTATTCACCTATTTTTTTATTTAATAAATTATACCTTCTGCTGGGTGAACAATTCTTACTAGTTGAATCATGTCGGTGACTTCATCGTCTATATCAGATATACTATCAACACTATCATCTTCGTCTAAAGACTCTTCAACGTATGAGTTAGACACAAGATAATAATAATAATCATCATCATCATCTTCATCACCATGTAAATTGCTCACATTTCTTGGCGGTTGCGCCTTATTATTAGATAAATTATTTCCACATGATGTAAGAGAATTTGCAGAATGAAACATAGAACCACCAGCCACATCCTTTTTTATGTACAATTCCAGAACTGACATTTGATCTTGTTGTTGAAAACTTTCGAGCATGGTTTCAACATCTTTGTTATCACAAATTTGCAAGACAACATATTTTCCAGACACTAAAAATCTACAAGTGATAGCAGAAATAATTTTATTATTTCCTAACTTTACTTTATCTCTAATTTTTTTTCAAAGCATTGAAACTAATTCCATGTTTAATCTGAATCGTTTTTTTACTACCTTCAAATATTACACCATCATTCTCTTCATATATCCTTCCATTGAAATACAACACTATTATAATCGAATTCATGATGTACCTACAAAAACAATATTTCAAAATAATTAATCATAATAATAATAAATTCAAAATAAAAAAAATATAATCACAAAAAGCCTTTTTACTGGAACTTCACATTAAAACTTTATTCTAAAAAAAAAAAGTATTAACTTCAACTAAATATAATGACAGAGACTTAAAAAAGTTGAATGATTTCAAGGTAGTAATTTTAAAGGCAAAATAAACCATGAATGAAGCAAAAGGTAGTAATTAATCTTAACAATAATAATTTAAAAATAAATAAAGGTCATTAATTAAATATGATGCCAGAAACTTAAAAGTAAAAAGTAAAAATTTAAAAAGACAGAATAAAGGAACGCTTTCAAAGTAGACATTTTAATTACATTACAAAACATCAACCAAGTTATTATTATAAAGGCACACGAACAAAGTATCAACATCAAGCTAATCTAATTAAAAAAATACTACACACTTCATATTAAAATTTTTTTCCGCACTCAAAATACTTACTTCAAATAAATATGATGCCAAATAAAATTTTGATTTTAAACACGGTTGAAGTTGAAGGCTCATAAATTTTTAACACACACGAACAAACCATGAACACCAACCTAATCTAATTAAAAAAATACTACGGCTTCATATTAAAAAAAATTTCAACACTCAAAATACTTACTTCAAATAAATATGATGCCACAAAATTTTTTGATTTTAAACACACTTGAAAGTACAACGCTCGTCAATTTTTAACACACTATCAGAACATCAACACCAACCTAATGTAATTAAAAAATTACTAGAAAACTTCATATTCAAAATAATTTCCCGACTCTAAATATTTTCTTCAAAAAAATATGATGACACAATTTTTTTTTCTTTAAGAGACTTTTACTTCAACCCTCACAAATTTTTAACACTAAAAAAACATCAAATACAAAACTAATTTAATTAAAACAAATTATAATAAAAACTTCACATTCAAACTTTATTCCAGCCTAAAAAAATTACTTCAAAAAGTAAATTTCATCCACACACATTTGATTGCAAACTTCAAACCTTTAAGGCTGAGAAACTTTAAATTTGAAGAAGGAAAGGTTGAGCAATTTTCAAAAACGGAGAGCAAACAATTTTAAAAACTGAAGTAATTTTAAAGCATATTGATCTCGCCAGCACCACTAGCTATATCAGTGATCTCGCCAGTAGCACTGGCTATATCTTTGTCATCTCGCTAGTCACACTGGCTATATCCCGTTTGAAAAAGTTGTCTCTAAACCCGGGCTGAAAAAGCTGCCTCTGAACCCTAAAAAAGCGCTACCAAAAGCTAAAAAAGTCGATGTCCTAGCTGTGGAAATTGCCAATCAAACTAGCTACTCCCCTGCATGGTCAAATCGCCAATACGAGTGGCGAGACCACTGCACTCCGTGCCACGTGTCGATGCCAGCCCAAACTCGCCAATGGGGCTGGCGGTTTCCTTCTTCCCTGCATGCATTTTACGTAGAAAACAGACCCATGCTGGAATATGTTTAAAAATAGTCTCATTTTAGGAATAAGTTTAAAAAAGTAACCCTTTTAGGGCAATTTGTCCAATAACTTAACATAGATCATATTGCTTAATTTAGTATTGATGAAAAAAAGTGCTCAATTTAAAAAACATAAGAATTAAATATACAATATTTTATTTTAAAAAAAAACCAAAAAATATATAATTGTGAAACTATGAACTAAAAGTAGATTTACAATGATGGTGACGACACAAACAAAAATATATAATTGTGAAACTATGAACTAAATAATAGATTACAGCATGCTTATTGTATCAAAGGGACCTTAATGACTTTGAAGGTTTTTTTTTTAAAAATTCTATTCTTAATAATTTCATTTTCAGAAAATTAAGTTAATTGAGGATGAATAATCGTTTATTCCGCAGCATTTCCTAACGCGACCTAGTTGGTTCCTGTGACAACACCGCCACTCACTCTTTTCTTATAACTGCGACCACATGCAGACCTGATAAACTCTCACATTTCCCAACTCTCTCACAACGCTAAATTTCCTCTCTCTATTTCTCTTCATTTCTTTTCGTTTTCCTTTTCGGGTAGAATTTGCAATCTTCCAGAAACCCTACCTACTGATTCTCTTCCCATCAGATTCGATACTCAATTCGATCAAACGGAGTTAGGGTTTTGATTCTCTTCAACCTTTCGCACAATTTAGGTTCCCGCACCTTCAATCCTCTCTCCTCTGCAATCGAATAAGTGTTCGTGTTTAGGTTTTGATTTGGGTTTTGGTTTCATTTGGGACTAACGCAAAGGATGTATGCTGATCGGGTGGATGGTGGAACTCGGAGATCAGTGAAGGAACGCCTTGATGGGAATTTTAGCACTGGTTCTACTCGCCAACACAGAATCACCGGAAAGAGGTTCTTGTATTATTATCGTTGTTAGTGTTATTATTATTGCATGTCAATTGTTTTCACTGTGAAAAAAAATTATGAATTTTTTGTTGTGGGTGTGCTTAATATTGGTGGATTTGGTGTTGTGTTTAGTCACATTCTTGATTTTCAGATGGTGTGGTGTGGGCTAGCATTTAGCCTTTTATGCTAGTGGTCTGTTGATCTTCCTAGGATAGTTTTGGGGGGATCCGTTTAAATTTGACAATTTAAAAAATTTAATAAGATAAAGAAAATAAAATCAAAATAAGCAAAAATAAAAAATTTAGGCTAAGTTAAATGTGCCATTTTAGCTTTAAAGTACTACATTTGTGTAATTTTGGTCCCAAAAAAACCTAAAGAATCACCATTGTCTAAACTCCAAAGCATCACCGTTGTGCAATATTGGAGAGTTAGTGCCACACACCGCCGGCACATGTGTCATCTGCTACGTTGTCTTCCGCATCACCATGTCAGAGTCACGTTAGCCATTTTTGTTAAAAATTGGATGGTAGATTTAATGGTAGACCAAATTCCTAATTTAAAAGACATGGGAACCAAATGTGCAATGCAAAATTTTGGGAGACCAAAATTGCATGATCGCTAAACTACGGGGACCAAAAGTGGATTCAAGTCTTTATAATTTCTTAAAAAAATTCTATTCTTAATAATTTCATCTTCAGAAAAATAAGTTAATTGAGAATGAATAATTGTTTATTCCCCAACATCACCTAAATTCAACATTCGGTATAAACGCATCCAAATCAAACACGACCTGATTGGTTCCTGTGACGAACAACACCACTCACTCTCTTTTCTTCTGACTGTGGCAGCATGGAGACCTGATATATTTTCACACTTCCCAATTCCCGATGCCAAATTTCTTCTCTCTATTTCTCTCCATTTATTTGTTTTCTTTTTGGGGTGGTATTTACGATCTCCCAGAAACCGCATCCACTGATTCTCTTCCCATCAAACTTGATACTCAATTCGATCGAACTGAGTCAGGGTTTTGATTCTCTGCAACTGTTTTTACAATTTGGGTTCCTGCACCTCCAATCTCCTCTCCTCTGCAACCAAATAAGTGTTTGTGTTTAGGTTTTCATTTCGAATTCACACAAAGAATGTATGCTGATCGATTGGAGGGTGGAACTTGGAGAACAGTGAAGGAACATCTTGATGGGAATTTTCTCACTGATTCTACTTGCCAACACAAAATCACCAGCT